>NC_133648.1:65379602-65679602 GCF_009905375.1 Apium graveolens | reverse complement strand
ACCCAGTCTATTCCTCATATCTCGGACCAACTGATTGAGTTCGCCTTCTTTGATCATCCGTTTGATAATCTTCTTGAGGTGGTAGCACTCATCTGTGTTATGTCCCTTATCTCTGTGATAATCACAGTACTTTTTGGGGTTCTTCTTGTGGTTTGGGACCTTCATCTTGGCTGGCCAAATGAACCCAGGCTTTCCCTTAATCTCATAGAGAATCGTGGAGATTGGTGCATTTAGAGGGGTGAATATAGCCGAATCTCTATCTCGACGTCGTTCAGCCCCAGGGTCGGCCTATTTTCTTCCTTCTTTTCTACTATCCCTTCGGTCACCCCCAGATCTTGAGCTATTATATAGTTTCGTTTGTTTCGACCTATCATCCCTTTGGGAATATTTGTAACCCCCAATACTTTCCATCTTCCTCCGAATATTCTCTCCCCTCACATAGATATCATTCAGGGATTTGGGGGGGAAATCGTAAGAGAGGAACGAAGCTTTTTACCTTTATAAGGGTACAGCCTCACCGTAAAGAAGCCCTTCTCCTTGTCTTTGTCCAGATTGGTGACCATTCCAGCTTCCTCCTTGAACTGAGCTAAGTAATCCCTAAGTTCCTCATCCGCCCTCTATCGGCAATGGACCAAGGCCTCAGTATCCTTCGCCTTTCGGTATAGGTGTGAATAGTACTTCGGGAACTTTTTCTTCAACTACTCATATGATCCAATGGACCTGGGTTTGAGGGACTTGTACCACATCAAATCTGAACCCTTCAGGTAGGTCTTAAACATTTTACAAAGTATGATGTCATTATGACCCATCCCAATCATCAGTAGCTCGTATTTTTCACAATTGTCCTCTGGATCGCCCTTTCCATTAAACGCACTCATCTTCGGGAACTGCCTTTCCTCGTCTGAGGGAGGTCGGTACTGCTCAATCTCTTCGGTCATAATTGGTTATATATCGACCCTCCTGTCACCGAACATGGCCTTTTTCAGGCGAGTTAGCCTGATTCGGGACCCATCAAGTTCTTCGTCCGAATCAAATGAAAAGTGCTGATTCGTTCACTTCCTCCTGGGGTGCGAATCAGAGTCAGGATCATCTTCTTCATCATACCCCCTTCGCCCATTCCTTGGTTTGGTGGGTTTTTCTGGCTCATCAGATCGCAATACTTTGTGAAGTGCCTTGTCCTGTAGCTCAATTTCTTCCTTCTAGAGCTGCAAGGCTTTCAGTCACAATGCATCGGCCTCCCTTCATTTCGCCCTGGCCTCCGCCTCTTTTTCTGCTTGATCATATTTTGCTTTGCCCTTCTCCGCGGATAATTTTTCTGCACGAATCTTGAGAAACAAAGCCTCCTCTTCGGGAGTTAACTTGATGACTCCATCAACATCCACTAAGGAGGATGTCTATCCCCCATCGTGAGGAGTGAATCCTGGTGGAGATGAGTGTTCATGAACTGTGTTCGTTATTTTCTCAGTATCTCATTTATAATCATCATATTTCCCACAGTCTTCGGCCAACCAAAGACGTCCTTCGGATGCTACCTGAAAAGGAAGAGAATGTGGGGGATTGTCCCCCCCCCGATTCACCTACGGCATGAGAATAAGTGATCTGGATGTAGAGTGGGTGTTGGAAATACAAGAAAGTATAGAGAGTATGAGAGTGTATGAATAGAATTATCTTTGTCTAACTTTCCCAGGGGTTTTTATACCCAAACTTGCCATGACTGCTCGTCCGTTATGTCTGAGTAAAGGAGAGAAGTGAAATGGGGGTGTTATGATTGGGGGGATCCCAATGGTAGAAGGAGAATGTGCCTCGACCTGTAGAACTGTATGGGCCCTCGGTCTATGGGCACGTTGGGCCTTCGGTCCAATAGTATGGTCGTCCAATGGGCCTTCATTCATTGGGCCTTACTGAGCCCATATCTAACAGTGGTTAAAACCACAAATGATATAATGACATAGTAGTATTAAAGTGTGCAAATTGATGGGTGGAATTAAGTACAATCCTCAATAACAACAATTATTTTTAGACATAATAAACATAAGGGCAAATTAGTCATTTCACATGAATAAATTATTTTCAAAGTTCATTTCTTTTCATTCGGCACCTAATTTGGTAGTTATTTGGGCTTGGATCAGTAGATATTAATTAATGTTACTGCAACCAATTGGGTGGCCATGAATCATAGGTTATATTAAGATCTATTATTGTACATATATTAATTGTAGATTTAATATCCAAATTTATTACTATGTTGATATATTATCATATTCGGAGAAAGAAACTGATCTTATTATATAGAATATGTCATTTAGATAATGTTTATCTCTTGCTTGTACCTAGTTGTTTTGAGTAATTATCCTCGTAGGATAATATGTGTGAATATTGTATTGTACCTATATATACACATCTGCGCACCAGGCTAAGGGCATGGAAAATGAGCACAAAAAACTTCTACCAAAACTCTTCTTCTTCTTCTTCTACCTTGGTATTAGAGCATAAAACCCGGGTAATCATGGCCGATGATTCCTCTTCAACCACAACCAATATTTCTCAATCTTCATATTTTCTTTCTTTTTCATCGATTCCTGGAATTCACAAACTGGCATAAGTAGCTATCAAGCTTTACAGAACAAAGTACCTTCTCTGGAAAAGTCAGTTGCTTCCCATACTCTATGGAACTGATATGTTGAGTATGGTTGACGGGAAAATCACTGCTCCACCACCCACAGTCACCACAAATTATGAAGTTACTCCTAATCCAGATTACTTCACCTAGAAAAAGAAAGACTTAATACTTCCTAGTTGGCTACATGCTACACTCAATCCAGAAGTGTTTGCTCAAGTGGTGGGTTATGCAACTACTTCCGAAACATGGAACACACTAGATCGTGCATATATGTCCCAAACAAATTCCATGTATTATCAAATCAAACATGAACTTTCCTATATTCGGAAAGGAGGATCTTCAATTAGGGAGTATATGGATCGTATTAGGATGCTTGCAGATGAGCTATCTCTTATTCAACTCCCTCTCACATATATAGATCTGATTGGTATTGTTCTTGATTATGATGTTATCATAAATTTTATTCAAACTATATCCATTCTTCCCTCTTTAGAGGAGTTGTATAGTATTCTTCTAGATCGCGAGAAGCTCTTGGAGATCTATCACCAACCAAGTCCTTAAAGTAAAGATGTTGCACTGCTTGTTTCTAACACTCGCACTCATGATTCTCTGATTTCCCGTGACCAGGGATGCTTTATCACCCATAATCAAGGACAAGGATGTAACGACTATCATAATTCTTACAACATTTGAATTGGTAATAGAGCTTTTTATCTTGGTCGAGGACATGGTTGAAAGAACATGCCTTCTTATTTTTCCAATACTACATGCCAATTTGTAACAAGGTTGGACATAATGCCCTGACATGTCATGAGCGTCACAATTATGCTCAGTATCCCGATGATCTTCCTACAGCATTTTCACCAATAAGTTTTTCTCCCTCGTCTGGTAATATATGGTTCCCTTATCGGGCTCCACCAACCACATGCACCATATGACTCTAACATGGTGAATCCACAACCTTATACGGGCCCATATTAAGTAGTTATCGCAATTGGTAATACTTTACCCATACACTTAGTTGGTGATATACATATTTTTACTCCAGCTAGTTTTAACTTAAAACATACTTTATACGTGCCAAATTTAAAAGCAAATTATTATCAGTATCTCGTTTTGTTCGTGATAATAATTGTGCAAATCTTATGATTATGATGGTTTTAAAATAAAGGACCGATTAACAAGGAGAATACTTCATCAAGGTCGGAGTAAAGATTCTTTATTTCATTTAAAAGCACACCGACAACACCCATGTCCTTCTTCTAATATAGCTACAAGCATGATCCCAAAGATTACCTCTCTAGACAATTGGCATAAGCGCTTAGGTCATCCTAGTGTTCAAGTTCGTCAACTTTTAGTTCAATATAATTGTTTTGATATTGTAGGAAAGAAAAACATTTCTAATTGTGTAAGTCATTCTATTAATAAAAGTTATCACTTTCCTTTTTTAAGAATTACTACTTTATCTCCTGGTCCTTTACATTTCATACATTCTAACGTATGAGGATCTTCTCCCAAAATATCTCATGGTGGCTTTCGTTATTATCTAATATTTGTCAATGATTTTTTTTCGATTCATCTGGATATATCCATTAGTTCAAAAATATGAAGCTATTGATTATTTTTGAATGTTTAAGCTTGTTGTTGAAAAACAATTTGGCACTAATATAAAGTATTTACAAACAGTTGGAGGCAAAGTATATGTTAATAAAAATTTTGCAAATATTCCCATCAATAGTGGCATTACGCACAACATCCTTGTCCTTATTCTTCTTCTCAAAATGGCAAAGTTGAGTGAAAAATGTTAAATATAATTGATGATATCAACATTTACTATCAGAGTTTTCCAATAAAGACTATAACATAAGATATCAGTGTTTGTCGCCATATCAACATTTGAAAGATAAATATTTAATATCGGAGTTTACTCATCAGTATCTGCCAAAAATGGATCTCAAGAGAATATTGGTTCCGTTGTAAAGAGACAACTTTGCAGTAATATGTCGGTGTAGGAATTTAATAGTTGTAGCAATCAATATTAGATATGTATTATATTTCCATATTTATGTTTATCATATCTTCTAGATTGATTGTGTAACTATGTATATAAGCATAAATTAGTTTTTACTATATGTGTTGCAAACTACTATCATTATACATTCATGTAACCTAGAATCTCTCAAGAATATCCGTTAATCATTTGAGAGAGTATTTTGTAATTGCTTAACATTTTTTATTCATCAATACAACAAATGTTTATTAATATTACTGTATGTTTGATCGAATTGATTGTCATAACTATATTCACCCCCTCTACAGTTTACTTAAAGGCCTAACAAAAACATTGGCACATTGTTGAACATGGCTATGCTTTGTGTCATAATGCATTTTTTCCTAGAAGATTTTAGATGGAAGCACTTTGTACTTCAGTTTATTTAATAAATAGATTACCTTCTCCAGGATTACAACAGGAATCTCCATACGAGAATCTTTTCAAATGAAAACCAGATTATGTGACACTTCATACTTTTGGGTGTCAATGTTTTACATTCTTGGGAGCTACAAAGAAAGACAAATTATCTCCTAAGTCAGTTTTTTATGTTTTTCTTGGATATGAAAGTCAACATAAAGGATGTCAGTGCCTCGATTCGAAAACCGGTAAAGTGTATTCCTCTCATCATGTTCATTTTGATAAATAATTATTTCTATTTACAAAACTTCTTTCACGCGGATATCTTAAGCCCTTTGTGAAGATTTATGAATGGGTTACTTCAGTTGAACCTATTAAACTAATGCATCTTGGTCTCTATCTACCACCCTCATTGGTTCAACGATACTGCCTTTAGCTTCTACTATGCCTGGATCCCTGGTTCATCGTACTAGTGCAGAATCATCCAATCCTCTAACTCCAACATCACATGTCATACATATATCTCCAACTCCTGATGTAATACCCTCACAATTAATTACCCCATACACCTCACTACCAGAATCATGTTTTAACCCCGCCAATGAAGTAAGTACATCCTTACATCCCATGGTAACTCGACTCCGTGATGGTACACGCAAATCCAAGAAACCTTTTACATGTCTTACAAGTAAACACACATTACCTCATATATTTTCAGAGTGCGGTTAGTTCTCTTGTGAATGAACCAACTTGATATTCAGAGGCTTTGAAATATCCCCAGTGGAAAAATGTAATATTGGAGGAATTTAACGCTCCTCTTTGTCAAAGAACTCGGTCCCTTGTACTAGCATCTCAAGCATAAAATTTAGTCGGTTGTAAATAGGTTTGTAAGATCAAAAAGAAAGCAAATGGCTCCATTAAATGATATAAGACACGGAGTGTCGCAAAAGGGTATAACAAAAAATATGGAGCTTATTTCCAGGAAACATTTAGTCCATTGGTTAAAGCTCATACTATTAGACTTGTATTATCTATGACGATGAATAGGGATTGGCCAATTCGTCAAATTTATATTAAAAATGTGTAGTTACATGGTGTTCTCGGTGACACGGTTAATATGAAGCAACATCCTGGTATTCTGTACAAGGCGTATTCATATCATGTTTGCAGGCTAAAAAAATCTATATATGACTTATGACAATTCTCTAGTACATGGTTTGATGGGTTTAAGTCTGCTTTGATTGAAATGGGTTTTCTTCAAAGCCAAGCAAATACCTCTATGTTTGGTCATTATTTCAAGAAAGACATAACTATGGTTGTCGTATTTGTCGATGATATTCTAATAATCGGGTCTAGTAATATGTTCAGCTCTTCAACTATTTCCAGATTAAACAAAAAATTTGAGGTTAAAGATCTTGGCTCATTAAGTTACTTTCCTGGTGTAGAACTACATCGCGACTCTACAGTTATCCAATTGCGTCGGAAGAAGTATTTTCTTAACCTGCTCAAGATAAGTTAACTTTTATGTCTCTCAATCGTGCTCGTCTCCTGTTGCAGCGGAAAACTAAATTATCTCTTTATGATGCTGGTGATAGTGTCGATACCACTTCTAACGTAGCCTTGTAGGAGCTCTCCAGTATCAAACTCTCACAAGACCAGATCTTACATATGCAGTTAATCAAGTATGCCAATTTATGCATCAGCCACACGAGACTCATTTAGTTGTTGTGAGACGTGTTTTACGGTATATAAAGCAAACACCTCACTTTGGGATGGACATTATCAAATTTCGAGATGAACACTTGTGAGCATTCTCTGTTTAAAATTGGGCAGGCTCCCCAGATGATCATTCTAATACTGGATTATGTGTTTACTTTGGTCCTAATCTTATTACCTAGTGTAATAACCCCAATTTTTGGGAAATTTTGAAACCCTTATGAATAGTGTTTTTGCTGAATGAGAAAACTTTTCATGCCACACTATGTAGGGGTTCTGATATGGATATTCTGAGATTTTATTAGTACTTTATATGGGATATAAGTGTATGTAAAGATCGTCAGAATCCAAATCCGAACACTTTGATTTTCCCGGAAATACACTAGATACGGAGAGAATTGAGTATAAGGTAACAGGATAAAAATGATTTAAATTAAAGGATTATAATAGAGGATCATAAAAAGGAATATAATGTATTGAGAAAGGTTAAGGGAACCTAAGTAATAAGATCCCGGGTATGATCCTTCAAACGATAAACAAGAACGAAAGTTAAGCGAACCGTATAACAGATCAGCGGTCATTAGGCAAACAATCAGGAAGTTAATCAAAGGGATTAGAGAGAGTGATGTCACCCAACCAATGAGAAGAGGACAAGGAGGGAAGGATGACATCACCACATGACATAGGCATGACATGGGAAGGAAGGAGGTGTGGTTGAATGAGAACCACACAAATTCAAGGGCAACAAGGTAATTGACTAAATCAAACACAAAATCAAATCAACCAAGCCAAGCAAATCATTTCATCAAAACACAAAAAAATCAATTCTCTCATTCCAAGCAAGCTTGCTCTCGGCTTTTACTATTTCAAAAGGGGAAGAAATTCAAAACTCAAGATCCAAGCCTCCTAAATTGGTAAGATAATTCCCTAATCATCTTTATGCTTAGTTAGGGCTATATCATGAGTTTAAGCCATTAATTCCTTCTCAATCTTCTTCATTTAATCAAATAAGAAGACTATGAATAGTGTTTTCAAGTTTTTAACTTGAAATTTTTCTTGATTTCGTTGAAGATCCAAGCATTCCTAAGACTTCTCAAAGCTTCTTAAGGCTTCCTAGCTCCTCCCACCACTTCAAGGAAGGTATATCATCTCCAAACCCTAGATTCCTATGTATTATAAGATGATTTTGATTAGTAGGGTGATATTGTAGCTTGATGTTTGTGATTTAGAGTTTGGGAGTGAAATGGTATTGAAATGGAATGGTAAATGTTGTTGTTTTGATTAAAAGAACTTAAGTATGGTTAAAGTTAAGCTTAGGCATAAGTATGAATGTTAAAATTGAATTGGTTGGGATTGTTATGATGTGATAAGGATGGATGTTGGTTGTATGTTGGATTGAGGGTGAATTGGGTTGGTTTTGAATGGTTTAAAATTGGGAAATCGCGTTAACATAGCCGTCGTAACGTCCAATTTTCTTTAGACTGTTTTTGTGCATAACATTAGGACCCGAGAACCCCCTGCTAGATTATGATCATTGCCATGTCTAGATAGCTCATGTTACGAGCTTCGTTTTGATATGTAGTTCGTTCAATTCCGATGCACGGTTTAGGAGAAACGACCGTTTCAAGTAACGACGTTTCGCGAACGAAACTTTTCCCCTCGCCTTACTTTGAAACATAGGTTAAAGGCCAAAAAGGGTTAATTAATGTATGAAACATTTATGGTAAGTGTGTTAGGCAGTTGGTAAGACACTCGCGAAGGAATCGCCTTAAAACTCGTAAAGGTTAAATTATTAAAAAATGGTGGAGCCGAGGGTACTCAAGTGACTTAAGAGAATCAGTAAGCACAAAACGAGCGTTAGAGTCTGAGTTGGTTAGAGTATAGATTTACAAGTGGCTTTGGTTTAATTTCAACTTACTTGTTGTTTATAGGTTACCAGACTCGTCCCGAGCCTTTTTCACCCCAAGTTGCTCAGGCAAGTTTTCTACCCGTTATAACTGTTGTTGTGATGAATATATGTATTTGCATTATCTTGCGATAGATGCATGTTGGTTAATTAGCAAATGTTGCAATATATTAAAGCATGCTGCTATGGTATATATATATATGCATGCCTGTTTCGTATTCTTTCCATATATATCTGTTGATTCAGTTGATAATACCTATGCTAGAGGATAGCGGTAATTTGCATATACCCTTAGTATAGGGACCCAAAGGTGAAAATATTTTCTAAAACCGGGAGTCGAGGATCCCGAGTAGATTTTGTATATATGGATATAAATATATATATATATACTTATATATATATATATGGTCATAGTTTTCAAAACTATTAATCGAATAAGGTTTATTCGATAACTTTAACTTTATTTTATTATTGAATATTATTTCGAATATTATTCGAAGGCGTATGACTCCTTTATATTAAATGAATATTATTTTGAATATTCATTCGAGGACTTATGACTCCTTTTATTTTATTATCTGAATATTATTTGAATATTCATTCGAGGGCTTATGACTCTTTTATATTATTTATTGAATATTATTTGAATATTCATTCGAGGGCTTGTGACTCAGTTTATATTATTTAATGAATATTATTTGAATATTCATTTGAGGATCTATGAATCCGATTATTTGCTGAGATATATTCTTTATTTTATTAAAGAATAAGGTGTCAATAATCAAACTTATTTTCGATTATTCAAATAAAGATAGTACTTTCATATAAGTATATCTTTGGGTATTTAATACTCGTTTCAAGTATAAGTTTTAATACTTCTACTTCAATTATTTTTATAAAGATTATTCTTTATGGGAATATTATTTAAATAATAATATTCAGTCATTTTCTAAATATTCTGGGGACTGATTTACTTCATTAAATCAGCTTTACTCCAAACACTCTTTAAAGTGTTTTCGAGTCTTCAAAATGATTTTTAAAAGTTAGAGCGGATCCCAAAACTCATTTTTATATTTAAGATCTTCCTTTTTAAGGGGATTTAAATACTCGCTCAAAACCTGAGGGATCCGGCTCTGTGGTGTATTTTATATTCGCAACAAGGTTGCAGTTTTGGTAAATGAATTGATTACTTACCCAACACTCGGGAAGTAAGTCCATCTATTGAGTCGGCATAAGCAACATGGGCTCAGTGGGTGTCCATGATAGTGTAAGTGGCTCAGTGGGAGTCCATCAAATGCATAAGTGGCTGAGTGGCAGTCCAGCATAAGGTCCTATTACGACCAGGGTGATGACCAGTGGGGAATTCGTCCATCTACTAGTAGAAAAGGTTTCTTATGGGTATCTTTGCCTGATCAGCAAGATATCTGGTTTATGCCAAAATTCTTTTCCTTTCCAAATTTATTGGATATTGCAATTCTGTTCATACTTTACATGACAGAGGTTTTCAGGAAATGTATGGGAGATATATATGAATATATATATATATATATATATCAGAACTTAATGAAGTATGTCATAACTTCATTTCCTTTAATAATATTTTAAAGAGTTAATCTATTCAAATCTGGTCTTGTAGTCTCATCTATGTGATGAACTGTTGAAAGCTCATTATACTTTGAACAGTGGTAGTTCGAGTAGCTTTATAAATGATATAAGTGTAGTGAAGTATTTGGTAACTTCATCTTTTAAACTTATATCTAGTTAATAATTGTCTTATGAATGACAAAGATTTTCAGAAAAACGTTGAGACAAGGTTAGATATATGAGATCACCTTGCAACGATATTTTTTTTTACAGTTATACACTAGGACTTTGTGTATATTATGCATGGAAGAGGACTTCCAAGATTTTGAAAAGTATATATGTATATATATATATACTGAATATTTTGCGACTTCATCGCATTAAGATATCAACTTGGTTCATTTCTTTTGACCAAGACTTTCATGAGTATTATGAGTAGGCTCATATATTGTTAATCATTATACATATTATTTTGGTGGGCTTGCTGCTCACCCTTGCTTTCTTCTTTCATCACATAACATCAGATAGATAAGATGAACAGGACCAAGCTCCCAATTCGCAAGCGGATAGGAAACGTTCCGCAGCTTTCTGGAAGCGTTGAGGCCGCTGTAGCTGAGGTAGAAATTACCAATAGGCTAAGTTTTCAACTAATAATGTACCAGACTTATGTATATTATGAATTGTAATAATGGCAAAGAAATGTAAATTATCCAGAAAACCTTTTAAGGTGTATTGACATATAATTGTGGAATAAAACGACTTGTGATTATTTTTGGATATTCATCTCTGAGACTATAACTTGTGGTGTGTGTGTTTATTGTGGGGTCACAGTACAGAGTAGTTGATTGTGTATTAAGATTGGGTGTTATTAAGGGAAATGGAACTAGTGACAACCCGGATCCCCGACCCCGGATTTGGGGGTGTTACACCTAGGAAACCAAAACAACAAACTACGATCTTGAGGTCAAACACTGAAGCTGAATATCGAGCATTATCACATACCGTAACTGATATGCAGTGGCTTACTTTTCTTCTTCGAGAGCTCAAAATATATTTAGTTCATCTTTCTATCATTCATTGTGACAACATTAGTGCTACTTACTTGGCGTCCAACCCCATTCTTCATGCCAGGACCAAACATATAGAAATAGACTACCATTTTCTATGAGAGCGTTGTCAGGCCTTAAAGTATATTGTAGAGGGGGTTAATACCGTATTTAACAATCAAATCAAATTAATAACTCAAATGCAAAAAACAATTTATATATTGATATTAAAAACTATTATAAAACTCTGTTAATGGATAAACAGATATTCTTGAGAGCTGCTAGGTTACACGAATGATATATCAATAATCGACACATTTAGTGTAAACCTAATATGTGCTTATATACTGCACAGTTATATAATCAATCTAAGATGTAATATACATAAAATAAGGAGTTCTAATACATATACAACTATTGATTTTTACAAATAAGTAAAGTCCTAAATCGACAAATCTTCTGCAAATCAAGTCTTTTAAATAAAATAAGTCCCAGTCTTGACAAATAATGATAAGTAAATAATGATAATAAATTCTAATGTGCCAAATACTGATATGCTTGATAAACTATAACATCTTCCAGTCGTAGACTCTGATGGAAAACTCTGATAGTTAAATGCTGATATCATCAATTATATCAAACAATCTCCCCCAACTTGTGTATTACGAAAATATATACAAGTTCATAATTGATGATGTCAAAAACTATCTAAATATAGAATTATCAACAAATATACAAATATACCATCAGTGTATCAGACTTTAACTTTAGTCTTGCACTCTGGTATATCCTGTAGCTTTATTGAAGAATTATCAGAGTAAATTCTCCTCAGCTATATTCAAGTACATCTCTAATTTTTGCTTGACATCCTTGAGCTCGAGATGATTCATCAATCTGACAGATAGTAGCCTTAAATCAGAAATTTTACTTCCGCTCAGATTCAGATCATCTAGTTGAATCGACCCATAATATTTTACATCAGGACTGAAAGAAATCGGGTTGGAACCAAACTGTTCAATCAGTTCTGCTCCTCCCTTAGACATGTTAACAATTGAGTTGTTCTTCAGTATGTACTTTGGAATAAATTTAGACTTTGACATACCTATTTGCTTCTTATGTCCAAATCTTTCAAAAAATTGGACCATTTTTCAGTAGTTGAACTTTTGACAATAAGCATGCAAACAAGATATTCAAGTTTTTACCAGAATTTATTCAGCATTTATTCCAATGACACTGTTAGCCTTTTTCCAAAATCAAGAAAGTATAACAGCTTTTTCTTTGGGCTTGTAACCATCAAATTCATAAAGAACAACCTGAACATAGAATATCTTCTGTAGATCCTGAAGCTTCACATCTTCACCAATTCCAATTAATGAATTTATGTCCTTAATTTTCAAAGCATTTCCTTTGTATACTCCATCCTTCTTATGACCAAGACCACCTCTCTGACCATCTTCTCTAGCTTGAATTTCTCCATGATAAATATTCTTAACTAAACCAATGTCTCTATTAGGAGCAAGTGTCTTGTATTTCCATAGAAGCCACTTCTTTTCTTCAAAGTCTAATGCATTCTCTTTTGCAGGTTCATGAGAAATATATCCATTAACATAATCATACTAATTTTTTCTCATTTCAACCTTTTTGTACATGATATAACCAGTGTCTTTATTGACTTTAAGTTTAGTCTTGGAAGGATTATGTATCTTCTTGAACCTTAGATTTTTAGATCTTATCTGTCTTCCAAGTTGAGTAGTATCAGGGGTTGGTCTGATAGAGGCATCATATTTTACCTTAATGATCTCAACATGGGTAGTATCAGGGGTTGATTTCAAGATTTCATCATCTTTTACTGGAATGTCTTCAACTTGAGCTCTATTAGTGGTTGAGACCTTTGAATCAACATTTAAAGATTCCAGATTATGCTTTGGAACTTCACCAATCTTCTCCTTCCCTTTATATCTTCTATCAGCATTTATGTTAGGTCACACAACACTGTAGAAGGGGGTTGAATACAGTGTTTATACAATCAAATCAATTTTAAACACAAGTAACAACAAAAAGATATATTCAATAAGATAAACTCTGTTATAATGGAACTATTCTCTCTCAGTAATGAACAAATATCACTAAGAGCTGCTAGGTTACAATGTATAATCTTCTCGATAATGATAACACATATAGTGTAAACCCTAAGTCTGTGTTTATATAGTACACAGTTACAAAATAACTTCTAATTGATATGGAATACAATTCTGTCTCCTAAAATATATCAATCAGATATCTTCTACAAGTCTTCCAGTCTTCTAACTCTTTTCATGCATATCTTCTTTTGTTTTAGTCTCGATATTCTACTGTAAATCAGCTTCCTTCCTTTTATGAAAGTCTTCCCGCACTTAAGTTCTAATATGACCTTAAGTTCTGATATTAAGTGCTGACTTCCAGTAAGTCCTGATTCCAGTAAGTCCTGATATGTTCCTGTTTGTTAAGATCTGAAAACTAAACATGAATCATATTAGACATGACATCTCAAATATATCTAACAATCTCCCCCAACTTATAAATTAAACATGTTCCTGCTTTTCTTCTTTAATTCTCAGGACTTGAGAGAGTGTAGTCTTGACTTGCTTTCAGTCTTATTATCCTAGGATGAGAAGAATCTTCATTGTAGCATAGACATTTCTCTTTTAGTATCTCTTCGAGCTTAGCATAATTCTTCTTCATTGGAGTTTCACTTCCATCATCTTCAACAATATTAGGAATGAATTCTGTAACTCTTGAACCAGAAATTCTTGCTTTATCTCTGATGGTCTTTAATATGAAGTGTTAGGTCACACAACACTGTAGAAGGGGGTTGAATACAGTGTAAAATACAATCAAATCGATTTAAAGCACAAGTAACAGAAAATAGATGTATTCGATATAATAAACTATGTTACAATGGAACTGTTCTCTCTCAGTGATGAACAAATATTATGAGAGCTGCTAGGTTACAATATAAGATCTTCTCGATAATCGTAACTCTTATAGAGTAAACCTATGTCTGTGTTTATATAGACACACAGTTACAAGATAAGTTCTAGTTGATATAGAATATAATTCTATCTCCTAAAATATATCAACCAGATATCTTATATAATTCTTCTAGTCATCTAACTCTTTCCATCCATATATTCTTTTGTATTAGTCTCGATCTTCTTTCCTGTGAATCACCTTCCTTCCTTAACTGTTAGTCCTCCAGTACTTAAGTTCTGATATCCATCTTCTGATATTATCTTCTGATAATCTAAGTCCCGATATCCTTAAGTCCTGACTTCCAGTAAGTCCTGATTCCAGTAAGTACTAATATTTCCTGTTAGTTAAGATCTGAAAACTAAACATGAAACATATTATACATGACATCTCAAATATATCCAACAATCTCCCCCAACTTGTAAATTATGCAAGAATGTACAAGTTAATAGATTTGATGATGTCAAAAACATTTAAGTTCAAATGCAATAAGAGTTTAATAAGACTATTAATTATAACTTACAAAACATCCAGCTTTACCAACATCACTGAATCAACCTGAATCCATAATGATTCTTAACAAAATCATTTATCGGATTATCTTCAGCTTTCTTCAGAACTTCAGCCAACTGTGCTTTGACCTACATCAGTTCTTCTTCATTACTATCACCAATTTGATAAATGGTTGTTCTGAGAGCTTGAATGGATGTTCTTTCAAGTCCATCACCAAGTCTGATAATCTTAGGATGTGAAGAGTTTTCATTATAACATAAGCATCTTCCTTTCAGAATAACTTCCACCTTAGCAAAATTCTTCAGCATAGGAATTTCTCTTCCATCACCTTCAATAATTATTGGACTGTAATGATAAGTCTTTGTACCAGAGATTCTGAATAGATCTTTTATAGCCTTCAAAATGTATTCTGACCATCTTCTTGTAAAATCAGATTTAACTTCCAGAAGATAGTGAATATGTTGAAGTTCTCTGATAAACTTCTTTAATACATCAGTATCAGCTAATCTATAAGTTCGTCCATCATTGAGAAATAAAATCAATTTCTCTTTTAGATTCTCCTTATCATGAGCATCTATCACAACTTGAGCAGACAACACCTTGTCAAGGTGCCTTTGTTTGATTTGTTCATATGGTTTGTCTGTCAATATGAAAGGATCTCTTAGAGTAACCTCTACTCCTGTTTGAATCTTCTCTTCATCAGAACCTAATCCAGCTCTATCTCTAGGTTGCTTGGCTTTCAACCCAAATGTAGTAAGTTGATTAATCATGAGATTGGATTTTGGTTCAACTGGAGTAGCTTTCTTCCATAACAGCTTCTTCTTATCAGCAATTGTTATTTTATCCAAATCAACTTGAGCATTGTCAACAGTTGATGTCTTGATAGCTTGATCAGAATTTGTTGTTTCTTCTATACCTTCCTATCATTTATTCTGAATAACAACTTGAGCAGTGTCAGAGGTTGTTTTAGAATCTTCAATTATCTTTCTTCTTTTCAGAATTTGAATAGTTTCATCTTCAACAAGATTATCATCAGATACTTGAACCATTTTATACACTGGTTTCATCAGAGCTTGAGAAGTTTTCAAGTCCAGTGACTTGGTTGGTTCACAAATTTTTCTTTTCCCTTTGTCTTTGGGATCACTCTCAGTCTGTGATCTAGTCTTGAACTTTGAAGTTCCAGAATTTGACTTTTCCTTGATAACAATGCCTTTTTCCTTAGGCCTTCGAGGTTTCTTTGTATCAGAAGCTTTAGACTTAGGATTTGTCTTCTCAGCAGCAAATCTAGCTTCTTCCTCCTTGAGAGTTTCTAAATCCATTCCTGGATTGTGTTTCAGAAATAATCTTCTTGTTATCTTCTCATCAAGTGTCTGGATTTTAGGATCTTTGTAATAAACAGTAGTCTGCTTCCCCTTTAACTTCAGAGTTTGCAAGAACTTCTAAGAGTCTTCAGATCTTGACTGAATTAGAATATCAGAACTTGACATCAGACTTTGCTTATCACCACTTGACTTCAATCTTTGAGCATTCACATCATCAGAACTTGACTTGTTCTGAATAGAAAATTTTCCTTGAACTTTTCTTTGACCTCTGCTCTTTTCAGAGTTTCCCTGGTCATCACCTTTATCATCCTTTTTCTTCAGTTCTTGAGTAGGTGAGCATTTGGACTTAACTACCTTCTCCCCCTTTTTGGCATCATCAGGAAGTAAGTGAGAAAGAAGAAGTTTAACTGAAGATTGGATTTCATCCAATTGAGCTTTCTGAGAAGCTTGATTAGCCAGAATCTCAGCAATTTGGGCCTGTTGCTTCTCTTGAGTTTTCTCAATGGTTGCAACTTTTTCAGAAATAGGTGTGATATACCTGTTCTTGTCAAGCTTGATCTGTAGATTAAACTTACCAGCTTGTTCCCTGAGTGTATCAACCTTTTCATGAGTAGAAGTATGTAGACCTTGAAGATGTTTTGTAGACAGAGCTTTGATCTTGAGTTGTGTCTTGAAATCAGCATTTGTGAGCAACTCATTAGCTTTTGCAATATGCTCTGTCAGAATTTTAGAACATGGAATAAAATCTGATTCATTCCACTTCTTGGTCCACTCAATACCTCTGTGAGTATCCTCCCAAGGAATAGGTGCTTCCTTTTCAACAAATTTCTTCACCAATTCTTCCTTGCCCAGAGTAGGTACTGGAGTCTCAACAGAAACACTGTCATCAGAACTTGAGGAAGACTCATTTTGTTCTGATAGCTCAACAGTGTGTGAAGCAACTGGAGATTCAGGAATAACATCATCTAAATTCTGATCAGCAGAATTTATCTCCAGAGCCGGTGTCTTTGATGTAGATGGAGCTTCCAGATAAAGAACTTTAGGTATATTCAAATTATAAATATCTATTTCAAAATTATCAGTTTGTTCTTTAGCATTATCTGTAGGTTTAATAGGAGAGACGAGAGGGGTAACAACTTTGTCATTAGCAGTGTCTTTGGCTTGAGCTGGAAGGGCTTCAATGATAATTGGTTCTTGTGAGATCAGAGATTCTTGATCCCCTTCCTCAGCTTCCTCAGTATCTTCTGATATAGCCTTAGCCAAATACCTCCTTGCCTTCATTTTCTTCAATCTCCTTGCCAATGAAGGAGTTGCTTCAGCAACATCAGAATTTACAGATTTCATTTTCAAAGTATCAGAACTTTGAGCTGCTTTCTCTTTCTGAGAAGTAACATTCTTAGCTTCAACTATCACAGGTTCAGATACATGAACTCGTGCTTCAATTATTTCCTCTTCACTCTCAGACTCATCTCTGAGAATCATCTTCCTTCTCTTTTGTGGTGGTTGAGGAACAGACTTTGTCCTCTTAGAAGGTTTAGAAGATGAAGGTCTGGTTGTGTGTGCTGATGGTTGAGAAGTCTGAGGTGTTTGTGTAGAGGTGGTAAGTGCTGATGGTTGAGGTTTTGATGATTGGACATCAGGATATAGTGCAGTGTATTTAACTGGATCATAGATTATTAAGGCTTGTTTGATAGATAAAGGAACTCGGAGGGGTCTTAACACAGCCTTCTTATTATCAGTAGATAATAAGTCATTAAAAGCTCTTTTAGCTAGTCTGAATGATGGAATTAATTCAGTAGCTGATTGAGGATTATCATCACAAAAAAAACCATATATAAGCTGACATAATCTAGCAAAATAAACAGTATTTTTGTCTTCTGTCATTCTATCCCCAATGAAACCTAAGACAGCACTTGCATAATCAAAATCAGTTTGATTAATGAGAGCATACCCGATTTGTTGACTGAATATGGGGATTGCATCGAAGTTAGAACATTTGTTTGCAAAACCCTTGGTAATGCAGTCAAAGAAGAAACTCCATTCCTTCCATATGTAAGGTCTCTTCAATTGACCCAGCTTTACCAATGTCTTTTCATACCCCAGACTGGCCATCATATTTTGAAGAACTGGCTCCTCAACAGTAGAGTAAATGTAGTTCTCAGGCAGCTGCAGTGCTTATCGAACCATGGTCAATGTCACGATATGCTCGTCCCCCCCTGATGAAAAGATGATACTCGGGGACCCTTGAGCACCACCATCATCATATACTCCACTTCTCCAGAATTCCAGCACTTGAGTTCCAGAGACTACATCAGGTTGGGTCAGAGTGTACCCAATATTAGAATTAGCGAGAAAATCCTGAATGAAGTGAAATTCCGATGGAGTTTCAGCCTTGCTAAGAATGGCGGAGTAGTTGTTAGGAACAAACTTAGCTCCATTGAATATTACGTCTTTTGGTGCCATCTCTGTAAGAAATTAAGTGAGAAAGAGAGTATTTGCAAAGTGTTTGTTAAAAGTCCTAAAAGAAAACGCTTCAGAGAATATTAGAGAGAGAGAGAGAAAATAAGAGAGATGAAAAATAGAAAAGTAAGTAAAAGATTATAAAATCTGTTAACTCCCATATATATACTCTCTCCACTCAACAGTTATATTTTTGAAGCATAATATACACTTTATACCTAGCACCGTGTGAACAGTCAATAAACGGCTAGAGAGGAGTTAATGGGCACGTAAAATAAGCAATAATTACCGTGCACATGCAGGTTTTCAGGACATACAAGTTAACCACTAACCCATAATGATTATGACTATTTTTATCTCACCCAAATTTATTCTGATTTAAATATGACTGTTTCAGATTTTACCACAAATAAGTCAAGTAAAGAAAAATGCCACGTAAGCATCAAAGATTCCATCAGGATTTAATATCAGAACTTAACTTATATCAGATGTTAACAGTCATCAGAACATGGCTTCTGTACTCAAAAAGTGAATTTCTTTTTTTGTGATTCTTCATACAAATACTGACTTGTTTTCTTCAGAGTTTAATCATCAGAACTTCCATCAGAACTTGTCCTCAGAATTTATGCAAATGACACTTAACTGTTTGTCAAAAACAACTTAATCACCACAGTAATTTTTATCATTCATATGGAGTGAAAGTGTGTGCATTCAGCAAAATATCATATAAAGATTAAAGTCTGATCAACTTCAGTACATCTTAGAAATAAGGCATAACTAAGAAAAATGCTTAAAATATGTCATCAGTCATGATGTCTACTATAGAACAAATTTATGCATGAGTCAACCTCAACTGTTTGTGCTCATTTTATGCATCTTTTGAAATTCCTTTTTACAGTGCCTTCTCAGTGTAAGTGAGTCACGACTGCTTATCAGAATTTATGCTGTAATCAGAGTATTTCTCCAGTAATCATAGAGTGTGAAAAGTCACCAAGAAAAAAAATTGCTTTTCTAATGCATATTACTTAATACCAGCAATGCACTTAGGTCTTCCCTTCCATATTTTTACTCTAGATCTCAAAGGAGTACCTGACTTTTATTCTTTTCTTTTCTTTTGATAAGTGAGGCTTATCAGCACTTAGTTCAATCTTAAGATTTACTGACAATAGAATTTGACAGATAAGAAACAAGAATCTAGTTTGTGACTTAGTAATAAGATACACAAAGTAAACTTGACTAAGCTCAATATCGGAATCTACTTGTGTTAATGAGTTTCCACATAAACAACTAATTCAAACATGGGATTTCTAGTATGTTAAAGACTACTAGGTCAGCATCTAGCACAGTTATCCTCATTGGATTGAATAGCCACAGAACATTCAAAACACTTATCAGAGTATATAAATCCACATCAGATAACAATCAGCATTTAATGAATTTTCAAATTAAGCACAGATTACATATAGATAATACAATCTGTAAATACTGATCATAAAGTCTGATGCATGAGAACAAAAACTAAGCATATTTAGAGAAAGAACCTGAAACCATTCCAAGTTCATTTACCAATCTTATAAAAGTAGCTTCACATAGTGGTTTTGTGAAGATATCTGCTAGATGTTGATCTGTTGGAACAAAATGCAATTCCATTGTACCTTCATCCACATGTTCCCTTATGAATTAGTACCTAATGCTGATGTGCTTTGTCATTGAGTGTTGAACTGGATTACTTGTCATAGCAATAGCACTTTGATTATCACAGTAAATAGGTATTTTAGAAAATTCTAACCCATAAGCCAATAACTGATTCTTCATCCAAAGAATCTGTACACAACAGCTTCCTACAGCAATATATTTTGCTTTTGCAGTTGATGTAAAAATTGACTTTTGTTTCTTGCTAAACCAAGAAACCAATCTGCCTCCAAGAAATTGGCAGCTTCCACTAGTGCTTTTCCAGTCTATTTTGCATCCTGCAAAATCTGCATCTGAGTAACCAATTAGCTTAAAATCTGATTCCCTAGGATACCACAATCCTAGATCAGCTGTACCCTTAAGATACTTGAAAATTCTTTTCACAGCTAATAAGTGAGGTTCTCTTGTATCAGCCTGAAATTTTGCACAAAGACAGGTAGCATACATGATATCAGGTCTACTTGTAGTTATATAAAGTAAGAAGCCAATCATACCTCTGTAGTTAGTAATATCTACTGATTTACCAGTATCCTTATCTAACTTGGTTGCAGTGACCATGGGAGTGGATGCAGTTGAACAATCTTGCATTCCAAATTTCTTTAGTAAATTTCTAGTATACTTGGATTGACAGATAAAAGTGCCTTCTACAGTTTGCTTGACTTGAAGGCCCAGAAAATAGCTGAGTTCTCCCATCATACTCATTTTATCTTGACTGCATTAGCTTTGCAAACTTCGCACACAGTTTGGAATTAGTAGAACCAAATATGATATCATCAACATATATCTGTACCAAAAGTAAGTCCTTTCCATGGTTGAGGTAGAATAAGGTCTTGTCAATTGTGCCTCTGTGAAATCCACTTTCCATAAGGAACTGGGCTAAAGTCTCATACCATGCTCTTGGAGCTTGCTTAAAGCCATAAAGTGCTATGTCAAGCCTGCAGACATGATTGGGAAATTTAGGATCTATAAAGCCTGGAGGTTGTTCAATATATACCTCTTCATCCAATTCTCCATTGAGAAAAGCACTTTTTACATCCATTTGAAAGACTTTAAACTTCTTGTGAGCAGCATAAGCCAAAAAGATCCTTATGGCTTCTTATCTAGCAACTGGTGCAAATGTTTCATAATCTATACCCTCATGTTGAGAGTAGCATTTAGCAACCAGTCTTGCTTTATTCCTTGTAATTATGCCATCACTGTCAGTTTTGTTTCTGAACACCCATTTTGTACCAACAACTGATCTGTGCTTTGGTCTTGGCACTAGGGTCCAAACTTTATTTCTTTCAAATTCATTTAACTCTTCCTGCATTGCTTGCACCCAATCAGCATCTTGAAGAGCTTCTTCCACTTTCTTTGGTTCAGTCTGAGATAGAAAAGAATGATAGAGACATTCATTTGATATTGCAGTTCTAGTTCTGACACCTGCTGTAATAACCCCAATTTTTGGAACTTTTTGAAACCCGGATGAATAGTAACTTTTGCTGACAATGCTGATTAAGAAAAATTATCAGACCACGATATATAGGAGTACTGTTATGGAAATTCTAAGATCGTATTAGTATTCCATAAAGAAAATAAGTGTATGTAAAAGCCGTCGGATTTCGAAAACGAGCACTTTTATTTTTCCCCGAGATTTCCACCATACATTAAGGGATTTAAGGAATTAATATTAAGATGAAGGATTTTAAATTCAAGGATTATAAAGGAGAATTAATTTAGGTATTAAAAATACCAAGAAGATTTTATCAATAAAACCATTAAGGTATTTAACCAAACGATCAATGAGATTGAGTGATAACCGAACAAAGAAATGAATAACGACTCTTGTAAATACCTTTGCAAGTGGCAAGGCAAGTGGATGGTTGATCAAACAAGAAACCAAGTGATAGTTAGGAAGAATGGCTAGTTAATTATATAGTTAACTAGGGATGATCTCATCTCACCATAAATCACCAACACATGGCAAATGGTGAGATCATCTTCCACTAACTCCTTTGTTTATTATTAACCTAGCAAAATATCAAGACAACCCATCATTATCCACCACATTATTCCACCAACACAAGAAAGCAAAAGCATTTCCTCCCCCATTTCCATTGCTCTCGGCCAAAACAGAACCAGCACATTAAAACTGTTGTATCTCCTTCATTTCTCACTCAAATGTTGTGTTCTATAGCTCGTTGGAAAGGTATTGAGATGGCCTACAAATCTTGTTCACAAGTCTCGTCTAAATAAGCATGGTAAGACCCTCAGTTATACAGTTTTTTCAATTGTTGATTCAATTGCTTATAAGTTTCATAATACATATGCTATAGATAAGCAGTAGTTGCGTATACCCTTAGTATAGGGGACCCAAAGGTGAATATATTTCTAAACCGGGAGTCGATGTTCCCGAGTATAATATATATATTTATATATATATAGATATAGATATAGTTTTCAAAACTATTAATCGAATAAGGTTTATTCGATAACTTTATTTTATTTAATGAATATAATTTTGAATATTCATTCGAGGACTTATGACTCCGCTTATTTTATTTGATAAATATTATTTTGAATATTCATTCGAGGACTTATGACTCCGCTCATTTTATTAAATAATATTCTTTATTTTATTAAAGAATAATGTTTCGATAATCAAACTTATTTTCAATTATTCAAATAAAGATCGTACTTTCGTATAAGTATATCTTTGGTTATTTATTATTCATTTCAAGTATGAGTTTTAAAACTTCTACTTCAATTATTTTTATAGAGATTATCCTTTATGGGAATATTATTAAAATAATAATATTCAGATATTCTCCAACATATCGGGACTGATTTATTTTATTAAATCAACATTACTCCAAACATTCTTAAAAATGTTTTCGAGTCTTCAAAATGATTTTAAAAGTTAGAGCGGATCCCAAAACTCGTTTTCAAATTAAGATCTTCCTTTCGAAGGGGTTTAAGTACTTGCTTAAAAATTGAGGGATACGGTTCTGTGGTGTATTTTATATTCGCAACGAGGTTGCTGTTTTGATAAAACATTTTGATTACTTGCCCAACGTTCGGGAAGTAAGTCCATCTATTTGAGTCGGCATAAGCAACATGGGCAAAGTGGGCGTCCATGAAATTGTAAGTGGCTCAGTGGGAGTCCATCAATGTGTAAGTGGCTGAGTGGCAGTCCAGCATAGGTCCTAATGCGGCCAGGGTGATGATCAGTGGGGAATTCGTCCATCTACTAGTAGAAAAGGTTACTTATTGGTATCTGTGGCTGATCAGCAAGATATCAGGTTTATGCCAAGGTTTTCTTCTTTCCAAAATTATTGGATATTATAACTCTGTTTATATTTTTCATAACAGAGGTTTCCAAGGAAAGTATGAGATATATATATAGGTGTATATATATATATATATATATATATCGGGACTTAATGAAGTATCTCGTAACTTCATTTCTTTTGAATGATATTTCAAAGATTGAATCTATTCAAATCTTATATTGTAGTCTCATCTATGTGATGAACTTTTGAACTGGTTATATCTTGAATGGTGGTAGTTCAAGTAGTATTCGGAAAAGATATAAGTATATTGGAGTATCTTGTAACTTCATCTTTTCAACTTATATCTAGTAAATGATTATCTTATGCATGACAAAGATTTTTAGAAAAACGTTGAGACAAGGTTAGATATATGAGATCACCTTACAACGATATTTTATATAGTTATACACTGGAACTCTGTGTGTATTATGCATGGAAGAGGACTTCCAAGATTTGGGAAGTATATATGTATATATATATGGAATATTTTACGACTTTGTCGCATTAAGATTTCAAACTTGGTTCATTTTTTCTTGACCAAGACTTTCATGAGTACTATGAGAATGCTCATATATTGTAAATTATTATACATATTATTTCGGTGGGCTTGTTACTCACCCTTGCTTTCTTCTTTTATCACACAACAACAGATAGACAAGATGAGCAGGACCAAGCTCCCAATTCATGAGCGGATAGGAAACGTTCCGCAGTTTCCTATAGACGTTGATGCCATTGTGACTGAGGTAGGAGCTACCAATAGGCTAGGCTTTCAACTTTTGATGTACCAGACTTATGTATATTATGAATTGTAATAATGACAAAGAATATGTAAATTTATTCAGAAACCCTTTTGAGGTGTAATGACTTATAATTGTGGAATAAAATGACTTGTGTTATTTTCGGTATTCATCTCTGAAACTATAACTTGTGGTGTGTGTGTGTATATTGTGGGGTCACAGTACGCAGTAGTTGGTTGACTGTTAAGATTAAGTATTGGTAAGGGAAATGGAACTAATGACAACCCGAATCCCCGACCCCGAATTTGGGGTGTTACAGAAATGGTATCAGAGCTAATCTTTATAAACCTCAGAGATGATGCGTCGTTAAAATGATAAGTTCACTAAGATAATAAGAACTCTTGCCAAGTTCATAGTCAGACTACCTAACGTAGTACTGACAGTTAAAACACTTATGGGAACCCTTATAAATATCGTGATAAAAGCGTAGCTCGTTATCGTATATGGTAGTGGGACTCCGAGCTCTGAAGTCCAAGAGCAATAATATGATGTTATTTTACTACATATTTGGGATCAGATTATGGATCCAATGAAGCACCCTAATGAGGGACCGGATGATAATCATATTGAGGATGTAAAGGTTGAGGATGTTGTCCCAGAAGGGATTGTTGCTGAGAAGGATCCCGTGGAGGATCCTAACAAGACTGAAGAGATGATCGCTAAGGAATTAATGACCGTAGTCAGGGTGACTACCAGAGGTAGGATTGGCCGGTTACTACCGGAGGTTCGTTCAAGATTGCAAAGATCGCATCCCCTGTAACACAACTTACTCGTAAGACTGAGAAGTTTGAATGGACAGAGAAATGTGAGAACATCTTCCAAGAACTGAAGCAAAGATTGGTGATGATCCCTATGTTGGCGTTGCCAGATGGAAAAGGAGATTTTGTGATTTGAAGTGAAGCTTCGCACAAGGAATTAGGGTGCATGCTTAGACAGCACGACAAGGTATTCGGGTACGCGTCAAGACAATTAAGGGAATATAAAATTCGATATTCCCCCATGATCTTGAGCTCACGACAATAGTTTTTCCCTAAAAGATTGGAGGCACTACTTGTATGGAGAGAAGTGCGAGATTTACACAAACCATAAGAGCTCAAGTATATTTCCACACAGAAAAAGCTCAATATGCGCCAGAGGAGGTGGTTATAGCTAATCAAGGATTACGAGTATGAGATTCTTTAATCTATGGAAAGCCAATATGGTGGTTAACTCCCTTGGTAGAAAGGAGAAACTAAATATGATAATGTCTTCGGGAGAGTTGATAAAAGATTTTGAGAAAATGGAAATAGAAGTGAAGGTAACCGGAGCCGGTAACGAAAAGCTGTTGAGATTTGCAATGCAGCCCGAATTACTAGAAAATATAGTATGGTGCCAAGAAAAAGGGATGAATGAAGGCAGAGAGCCAATGACTGGAGAAGAGATTAATACCGAGAAAGATGATAAGGGAATAATGAGGTACTCCTACAGAATTTGGGTTCCAAACATTCAAGAGCTTAAACATGAGATCTTAGATGAAAGCCATAGTTTGAGGAATAAGATTTAGGGCAAACCCTGAGTTTGATAGTCAGGGAGGTCGCCATCAAGATAGAAGGAACCCATAACATAATGAAGTAGAAAACAAGGATTTTAATATATAAGATAACCCCGATTATGGGAGAAGGATGAAACATTTCATACTAAGAAAATAGAAGTCGAGCAAGATAGGGAGAACCAGGACGGTACTCCTATGGGGAAAATCATGGACCTGCTTAAACAAAACTTATACTTTTACCCCCAACCACCACCCTAAGGAAACAATGCGGTGGAAAATTCTTTCATGACCTTTAAGTCGCTAAGCTCTCAGAGTTCCACTGAACAGGTTGACCCAGTCGAGGCAAGAGCCTGGCTAAAGGAAATATAGGAATCATTTGAGATTCTAAATGATTGACGAAGCGAAAAAGACTGTTTTTTTTCACTTACCTTCCTAAGAGAGAGGCCACCCGTTGGTGAAAGGCCAAGAAAGACATGGGGCCAGAGGTTATAATAAACCGATTAAAGTTCAGTCAATTGTTTTCGGGAAAGTACTTCCCAAGATTATAGAGATAGTGTAAAAGCTTTAGAGCCAGAACCACGGCGGACGAGTATGATGAATTATGAATCTAATTGGTAAAAGTTGGCAAGATTCATCCTAAGGACACGAATCCCAGAACAATGTGATGTTTGAAGTCAATGATTAATGGGTTCATGAAATGATTGTAATAAAAAAAAGAAACTGAAGTGGAAAGGAATATAAAGGCAATAGAGTTTGAGGAATGATAAGGGAGTTGGGTATGAGGAAACCCTAAAGACTCATAGCAATAGAAATAGAAAAGTATGCAATCATCAGGATGAGGGTGATTCACCATGAGTTAAAGTTGATGGTTGAAGGCATAAGAGATACATATATTTTATCCCCTGTAAGTTAAGAGGATTCGAGGAAACCTTGAGATAGTTTGAAGGATAAATAATGAGACGCAGATAGACTGAGGAGACAAGAAAGTAAGAAATTAGGAAATTGGATGAAGGAAGTGACCTTCAAGAATGTGAAGTGTAAGTAACGCATATGAATTGATACCCAAAAAGGGGGACACCAGGTATAAAAGATATCCCAACATTGAGATGACTGTTGAGATAAATAAAAGAGGTAAATGAGTAGTTAGAACTAAAAAGTTCACGTTGAACATGACCAATATCTTCTAGAACATCCCTATTATCATTACTAAATCAGGCAAGAAAAGCGGATAACCGTTGTTATCTTTTGTAACACCCCCAAATCCGGGGTCGGGGATCCGGGTTGTCACGAGTTCCATTTCCCTTAATAACACCCAATCTTAATAAATAATCAACTACTCTGTACTGTGACCCCACAATAAACACACACACCACAAGTTATAGTCTCAGAGATGAACACTTAAAAATAACACAAGTCCTTATATTCCACAATTATAAACCGTTACACCTTAAAAAGGTTCTGAATAAATTTACATATTCCTTGTCATTATTATAATTTATATTATACATAAGTCTGGTTCATCAAAAGTTGAAAGCCTAGCCTATTGGTAGCTCCTACCTCAGCTACGGCGGCATCAACGCTTCCAGAAAACTACGGAACGTTTCCTAACCGCTTGCGAATTGGAAGCTTGGTCTTTTTCATCTTTTCTATCTGTTGTTGTGTGATGAAAGAAGAAAGCAAGGGTGAGCAGCAAGCCCACCAAAATAATATGTATAATGATTTACAATATGCGAGCCTTCTCATAGTACTCATGAAAGTCTTGGTCAAAAGAAATGAACCAAGTTTGATATCTTAATGAGATGAAGTCGCAAAAGATTCAGTATATATACATATATACTTTTCAAACCCTTGGAAGTCATCTTCCATGCATAATATACACAGAGTTCCAGTTTATAACTGTATAAAAATATCGTTGCAAGGTGATCTCATATATCTACCCTTGTCTCAACGTTTTTCTGAAAATCTTTGATATGCATAAGATAATCATTAACTAGATATAAGTTGAAAATATGAAGTTACAAGATACCCCAATATACTTATATATTTTCCAAATATTACTTGAACTACCACCGTTCAAGTTATAATCAGTTCAAAAGTTCATCACATAGATGAGACTACAAGACAAGATTTGAATAGATTCAATCTTTGAATATCATTATAAATAATGAAGTTACGAGATACTTCATTAAATCCCGATATATATATACATTTCATACACTCCTTGAAAATCTCTGTTATGAAAATTATAAACAGAGTTGCAATATCCAATGAATTTGGAAAGGAGAAAACCTTGGCATAAACCTGATATCTTGCTGATCAGGAAAAGATACCAATAAGTAACCTTTTCTACTAGTAGATGGACGAATTCCCCACTGGACATCACCCTGGCCGCAATAGGACCTTATGCTGGACTGCCACTCAGCCACTTATGCATTTGATGGACTCCCACTGAGCCACTTACACTTTCATGGACGCCCACTGAGCCCATGTTGCTTATGCCGACTCGATAGATGGACTTACTTCCTGAACGTTGGGTAAGTAATCAATTCATTTACCAAAACAGCAACCTCGTTGCGAATATAAAATACACCACAGAGTCGGATCCCTCAGGATTTGAGCGAGTATTTAAATCCCCTTTAAAAGGAAGATCTTAAATATAAAAATGAGTTTTGGGATCCGCTCTAACTTTTAAAAATCATTTTGAAGACTCGAAAACACTTTAAAGAGTGTTTGGAGTAATGCTTATTTAATGAAGTAAATCAGTCCCAATATATTTAGAAAATATCTGAATATTATTATTTACATAATGTTCCCATAAAGAATAATCTTTATAAAAATAATTGAAGTAGAAGTTGTAAGACTTATACTTGAAATGAGTATTAAATAACCAAAGATATACTTATACGAAAGTACTATCTTTATTTGAATAATCGAAAATAAGTTTGATTATCGAAACATTATTCTTTAATAAAATAAAGAATATTATTAAATAACAAGCGAAGTCATAATACCTCGAATGAATATTATAAATAATATTCATTAAATAAAATAACGGAGTCATACATCCTCAAATGAATATTCAATTAATAATCATTAATAATATAACTGAGTCATAAGCCCTCGAATGAATATTCGAAATAATATTCAATAATAAAATAAAGGAGTCATAAGTCCTCGGATGAATATTCGAAATAATATTCAATAATAAAATAAAGGAGTCATAAGTCCTCGGATGAATATTCGAAAGAATATTCAATAATAAAATAAAGTTAAAGTTATCGAATAAACCTTATTCGATTAATAGTTTTGAAAACTATAACCATATATATATAAAAATATATATATTATACTCAGGAACATCGACTCCCGGTTTTAGAAAATATTCACCTTTGGGTCCCCTATACTAAGGGTATACGCAACTACTGCTTATCTCTAGCATAGGTATTATGCAACTTATAAGCAATTGAATCAACAATATATATCAAGATTACGAAACAGACATGCATATATACCATATCACATGCTCCAATATATCGCTAGATTTGCTAATTAACCACCATGCATCTATCACAAGATAATGTATATACATATGTATACATCACAACAACAGTATAACGGGTAGAAAACTTGCCTGAGTGTTCCCGGATAGACTTAAGCTTAGAGTGGATCCGATAACCTATGAACAACAACATAAGTCGGAATTAAACCCCGGTCGCTTAAGAAACTAGACTTTAACCAATTGAACCCTAACGTTCGCTTATGGTCACTCCTACGCTTAACGAATCACATAAGTCGTTCGAGTACCCTCGGCTCCACCATTTTTAATAAATTAACCATTAAGAATTTTAAGGCGATTCTTTCGCGAGTACTCTACCAACTGCCTAATCCAATTTAAATAATTGTTTCATACTCCAATTAGTCATTTAAGGGCCTTAAATAAGGTCTCAAAGTAAAGTGAGGGGTAAAGGTTCGTTCGTAAAACGCCGTTACTTAAAACGGTCGTTTCTCCTAAACCGTAAATCGGATCTAAGCGAACCACATACCAAAACGAAGCTTACGACATGATCTAGCTAAAAATGGCAAATTTAAAGATTGGTCAGTGAGTTATCTGGTCCGAGATTCATGTACAACAGTCTAAGGAAAACGGGCATTACGACGGCTATATTTACGAGTTTTCCAAGTTTCTCACTGCACCAAAACCTCACCAAACAACCCACAATTATTAACACATCAAAACCTCAACTACATAATACTATACCAGTCCTTATTCTCCAGATTCTTAATCTCAACCAACCACAATCAAGTTCTATTAACTATAACAAGATTCATTCACCAAATCACTCCAATTTCAAATCAAACTACTAATAATCAAAGATCATGCTTCTCATTTTGAAAACCAACCATCAAACTCACTAATAGTAAAAGTAAAGGCTATGGTTTGAAGTTTATACCTTCCTTGGTAGGTGTTAAGTTGCTAGGAAGCCTTAGGGAGCCTCCTACAAGCTTGATCTTTCCAAAGAAATCAAGAACACAAAGTTAAGCTTTGAAATTTCTAAAAGTACGATTGAAAGAACTGTAAAACTGAGGGTCTTACCTTGATTATTTGGACGATACTTGTGAACAAGAGTTGTAGGCCATCTCAATACCTTTCCAACGAGCTATAGAACACAACATTTGAGTGAGTATTGAAGGAGATATGACAATTTCAAGTTGCTGGGTTTGTTTTGGCCGAGAGCTTCTCTTCATGGGAGCAAAGTCAAATTTTTAATTTTTGTGTTATGATATTTTGCTTGGTTGATTTCCTTTTTGGCTTGGAAAATTTTGATCTTTTACCATGGTAACTTTTGCATGGCCAAGAATCAACCAACAACACACTTCTTTTTGTCATGCTTATGTCACCATGCTTGTGTCACCTTTTTAACACATGTCCTTTCCTTGTGGTTTGATGATGTCACAATCCTTGGCTTCTTGTACAAGCTTGTCTCTTGGTCACTTATTTGTTTTACGGTTCGCTTAACTTTCGTTCTCGTTCGTCGTTTGAGGGATCATATCTGGGATCTTATTACTTGGGTTCCCCTAAACCTTTCTCAATATTTTATATTTCTTTTATGATCTTCTCTTATAATCCTTGAATTTAAATCCTTTTAATCATGTTACCTTATACTCATTTCTTTCGGTATCTGGTGGATTTTCGGGAAAAATCAAAGTATCCGGATTCGAATTCTAACGACCTTTACATACACTCATTTACTATATGGAATACTGATACGATCTTAGAATTTCCATAAAAGTACTCCTATATAGCGTACTTTGATAATTTTCCTTAATCAGCATCATCAGCAAAAGTTACTATTTATCCGTGTTTCAAAAATTCCAAAAATTGGGGTTATTACAGTCTCCCCTCCTTAAAAGGATTCCGTCCCGGAATTAGATAGAAAATAAACAGGGATACTTTCTTAGCATTGCACTTTCTAACTCTCAAGTCAATTTTCCCACATTGTGGTTCTATCATCAAACACTGACTAGTTTGATAACCCTTCTCCTAAGCACTTATTCCTTTTCAATCTATAACCTTTCCCGGTTGCTCCATATAGGTTACGTCTGGTTGCATGTCTATGCGCTCATATGCCCCTATTTGTCTGGCATCCGGATTACACTTCCTTAACATTGATACGTGGAACACGTTATGAACTTGCTACAGGTTCGGGGGTAGGGCTAGCTCATATGCTAACTTCCCAATACGTCTTAATATCTCCAAGGGTCCAACAATTCGTGGGCTTAGCTTTCCTTTCTTTCCGAACCTCATCCATCCTTTCCAAGGGAATACCTATAACAGCACTAGGTCCCCTACTTCCTATTCTTTGTCCTTTTGTGTCAAATCAACATACTTCTTATGTCCATCTTGGGCTACTACCAGCCGTCCTATAATTAGATCTATTATATCCCTGGTCCTTTGGACCACTGCTGGTCCGAGCATCTTGCGCTCTGCAACTTCATCCTAGTATAAGGGAGATCGACATTGTGTTCCCTCAAGGATCTCATAAGGCGACATCTCGATACTAACATACGATCTATTTTCGTAAGAAAACCCAATCCGTGTTAAGTGATCATTCCAAATTCTTTCAAGTCTATCACACAGACTCTCATCATAGCTTCTTGCGCTATAGGTTTTGCTTCTCAATACCCACTCTTTTCCAGTTCGTAATCGTTACTATCTTTCGTACCTAATATTATATTGGTTACACTTTTGCTCGTTAGCGTTCTATAACCTTTTAATAATTGCGTCAACCTTAGTATCACGAACGCGTTAGATTCGGAATACCACTGCACTGATACTACTTCCTTTCTAGCTGCTTCCATCTTCGAAAGCTTGATCCATCGTATAGAAGTAAAAGATTTTATTGAGAGATCACTATGATCATGAACACTTGTTACATCGCATAGTTAGTACAGAAGGTGGCCAGCCTTTAGTACTTGACAAGCAATTAAACAATAGATGGTATCCTACTAGGCTTCTATCACACAGATAGATAGTCATTCGGCAATACCTCCCCTTCTGGAAGGGTTGTTCTTCTCAGCTTATACAAAATGAAAAGGAGAGAAAAAAACGAATTGAAGAGAATTATATATGAAAAAGTACTGCCACAATATCTGGCTTGGAATCTACCCTGAACTATAGAGGTTTGTTATAGGAGAACAATACATTTATATATATATCAACATCAAGTATTATAGCATCGGATTTTACATGCCTAAATATTTTGCTATTTCGTCCATCAATCTACGGACCCATGCTCTTGCTTGAGCTCATAAACAATCACCTTTGAAACTCCCTCGACATCGAAAATCGAATCTGGGATTTCATTCTAGACATCATCATTACTAGAATTTTATGCTTGCACCGCAACCTTCCTCGTATAGTAATACGACTCTCTATTGAAAAGAAGGAATAAATATTCAATAGGTAGACAATCAACTTAATTAGTCTATCAATGATGACTTATATATCACCACGACCCGATTAGCGGTACTCAATCTCAACATCCATTCCAATACAACTCTCACGCTTGTAATCGGCTCATTACTCGCAGAATCATTCCTGCATTACTATGGTCCACCACTAACCTACTGTAGTCATTCATTTTCTATGAAATCATAATAGCTAACCATACGGAGTCCATACATGTCGTATCAAATTCTTCTAAGGAGGCAACATAATCACCATTCCATGATTCATGAAGAACACTCCTGAACTTGGCTTACATATGACATGAAGCAGATAAAATTGCAGAAGAGTTTCAATAAAAGCAACGATAGCAGGTTAATACCATTATTAACCATATGTCTTTATTATGAGACATGAAGCTCAAAGGTTCATTTAGTCCTTTCGTAACATGGTCCTGACTTATCTCAAGATATGACCTTATAAGATAGATAGCCCGCTCACGGCGATTTCATAAATTAAATCTTTACCAAACTACTATCACGGCTGAGTATCGCACAATCATTAGAAGGAATGTCAATCTTTCAAACCATAATACAATCTTCATGGCTTTAACTATTATCACTGTATTCCTCTGGCACGAGCGCCGATAATTGTCTTCTTACACTTAAAGTGTCGGCCACTTCTTTGGCCTTTCCTGATAGTAATATTTCCTTACAATCAATGTCATTTTAACCACTTTCACTAAATTTTTCTACCTCATTTCAAATCACTGCTTATGTGAAAATGCTTTTCTTAAGTCCTTGTGATAAAAAAATCACCATTTTTCCATAAGTCACTGCCTTAGTCTTTAAATGTAAACATTATCATGGCTGACTCTCGATCGTACTTAGAACATCTTTTATCTTAAGTCCTAATTGCCCTGAACAATTTTGACCTTTACTGGTTCGATCCATACTTTCTCGTGGTTTAACACGTGCCCCACTTGGCATCATTATAATTACGCCATATTTCCTTTATCAACATTTCTATTCTTGAGAATTTTGAATATTACCTTTCTCCTTGTAAAACCTCTAAGGTTATCCTTAAATCGTTCCTCCCGTATTCCCTAGATACAGGGCATATCAAAATACCATTTACTAATACTAGAAAAATTGTCTATGTACTTCTGAAAAATTTCTTTACTGATCTTTAAAGGTTGTTGTTACCTTGATCCTTTCCAATTCATACTATCAAAACTCATGTTGTCCCTATTAAGGGTGGATGCCAACCTTTATGCATTCCCCTAGGATTCATCTCAAGTTATCGAAGTTATATCCTTAATTCCACCTCGACAGTCTATACCAATTTCACAATAGCATCCTTATTCAAACTGAGGTCAACCCATATGGCCTCCAAAAGATAACAATGTTTACCCGCTTTCCTTCCCTAATTTGGTAATGACAACAGGGATGTTCTGGAAGATATTGGTCGTGTTCAACGTGAGCTTCTTCTTAATAATTCCTCATTTACTTTTGTTGTTTATCTCAATAGTCATCTCAATATTGGGATATCTTTCATACCTGGCGTCTCCCTTTCTGGGTATCAAGCCACCGGTCTTACACTTCACATTCTTGAAGGTCACTTCCTTCATCCAATTTTCCTAATTTCTTACTTCCTTGTCTCCTCAGTCTATCCGCGTCTCATTATTTATCCTTCGAACTATTTCAAGGTTTCCTCGACTCCTCCTAACTTACAGGGGATAAACTATATGTATCTCTTATGCCTTCAACCATCAACTTTAAATCATGGTGAATCATCCTCATCCTGACGATTACATACTTTTCTATTTCTATTGCTATGAGTCTTTAGGGTTTCCTCATACCCAACTCCCTTATCATTCCTCAAACTCTATTGTCTTTATTTTCCATTCCACTTCAGTTTCTTTTTTTTTTATTCTCTTTTCTATTACAATCATTTCATGAACCCACTACTCATTGACTTCAAACATCACGTCGTTCTGGGATTCTTGTCATCAGAACGAATCTTGACAACTTTTACAACTTAGCTTCATAATTCATCATACTCGTCCGCCTTTGTTCTGGCTCTAAAGATTTTACACTATCTCCATAACCTTGGGAATTACTTTCCCGAAAACAATTGACTGAACTTTAATCAGTTTATTCTAACCTCTGGCTCTGTGCCTTTCTTGGTCTTTCACCAGCGGGTGGCCTCTCTCTTAGAAGGATAAGTGACAAAAACAGTCTTTTGTGATTCGTCCATCATTTAGAATATCAAATGATTCCTATATTTCCTTTAGCCAGGCTCTCGCCTCTACTGGGTTCGCTTGTTCCTTGGAACTCTGAGAGCTTAGCGACTTAAAGGTCCTGAAAGAATTTCCCACCGCACTGTCTCCTCAGGGTGGTGGTTGGGGATAATAGTCTAAGTTCTCTTTAGACAGGTCCATGAACTGTCGTATAGGAGTACCGTCTCAGGTCTCCTTTCTTTACTCAACTTTCTGTTTCCTTAGTATGAAATGTTTCATCATTCTCCCATACTTGGGGTTATCTTATACGTTAAAATCCTTGTTTTCCACTTCATTATGTTATGGGCTCCTTCTTTCTTAATGGCAACCTCCCTGACTATCACATTCGGGGTTTGCCCTAAATCTTATTCCTCGAGCTATGGATTTCATCTAAGATCTAGTCCTTAAGCTCTTAAACGTTTGGAACCCAAATTCTGTAGGAATACCTCGTTATTCCCTTATCATCTTTCTTGGTATTAATCTCTTCTCCAGTCATTAACTCTCTGCCTTTATTCATCACTTTTTCTTGGCACAATATGATCTTTTTCGATAATTCGGGATGTATTGCAATCTCAAACAGCGTTTCGGTACCGGCTCCGGTTACCTTCACTTCTATTTCCATTTTCTCAAAATCTCTTATCAACTCTCCCAAAGACATTTTCATCTTGAGTCTCTCCTTTATAATAAGGGCATTAGCCACCATTTTGGCTTTCCCTGGATGATAAAGAATCTCATAATCGTAATCCTTGATTAGCTCTTACCACCTCCTCTGGCGCATGTTGAGCTCTTTCTGCGTGAAAATGCACTAGAGCACTTATGGCTTGTGTAAATCTCGCACTTCTCTCCATACAAGTAGTGCCTCCAATCTTTAGGGCAAAACTATTGCCACGAGCCCAAGCTCATGGGTGGGGATATCGAATTTTATATTCCCTTAATTGTCTTGACGCGTACGCGATTACCTTGTTGTGCTGTATAAGAAGCACCCTAATTCCTTATGCGAAGCGTCACTACAAATCATAAAATCTCCTTTTCCATCCGGAAACGCCAACATAGGAGCCGTCACCAACCTTTGCTTCAGTTTTTGAAAGCAGTTCTCGTATTTCTCTGTCAATTCGAACTTCTCAGTCTTATGAGTAAGCCGCGTTAAAGGGGCTACTATCTTTACAAACTTGAACGAACCTCCAGTAGTGACCGACCAATCCTACCTCTGGTAGTTTCCCTAACCATGGTTATCAATTCCTCAGTGGTCCTTTATTCATTCTTGTCAAGATCCCCCACGGGATCCTCCTCAACAACAATCCCTTCTAGGACAACATCCTCAACCGCTACATCCTCAATATGGACATCATCCGGTCCCTCGTTAGGATGCTATATCGGATCCATAATCTGATCTCCAATAAGTAATAAAACATCATTGCGTTGTTGCTCCTCAACCTCAGGGTTCGGAGTCCCGCTACCATATACGATAACGAACTACGCTTCTATCACAATATTTATAAGGGTTCCCATAAGGGTTTAAACTGTCAGTACTACGTTAGGTAGTCCGACTATGAACTTGGCAAGAGTTCTTATTATCTTAGTGAACTTATTATTTTAACGTCATATCATCTCTGAGGTTTATAACGCTTAGCTCTGATACCATTTCTGTAACACCCCCAAAATCCGGGGTCGGGGATCCGGGTTGTCACGAGTTCCATTTCCCTTAATAACACCCAATCTTAATAAATAATCAACTACTCTGTACTGTGACCCCACAAAAAACACACACATCACAAGTTATAGTCTCAGAGATGAACACTCAAAAATAACACAAGTCCTTATATTCCACAATTATAAACCGTTACACCTTAAAAAGGTTCTGAATAAATTTACATATTCCTTGTCATTATTACAATTCATATTATACATAAGTCTGGTTCATCAAAAGTTGAAAGCCTAGCCTATTGGTAGCTCCTACCTCAGCTACGGCGGCATCAACGCTTCCAGAAAACTGCGGAACATTTCCTAACCGCTTGCGAATTAGAAGCTTGGTCTTGTTCATCTTTTCTATCTGTTGTTGTGTGATGAAAGAAGAAAGCAAGGGTGAGCAGCAAGCCCACCAAAATAATATGTATAATGATTTACAATATGCGAGCCTTCTCATAGTACTCATGAAAGTCTTGGTCAAAAGAAATGAACCAAGTTTGATATCTTAATGAGATGAAGTCGCAAAATATTCAGTATATATACATATATACTTTTCAAACTCTTGGAAGTCATCTTCCATGCATAATATACACAGAGTTCCAGTTTATAACTGTATAAAAATATCGTTGCAAGGTGATCTCATATATCTACCCTTGTCTCAACGTTTTTCTGAAAATCTTTGATATGCATAAGATAATCATTAACTAGATATAAATTGAAAATATGAAGTTACAAGATACCCCAATATACTTATATATTTTTCAAATATTACTTGAACTACCACCGTTCAAGTTATAATCAGTTCAAAAGTTCATCACATAGGTCGCTTATGGTCACTCCTACGCTTAACGAATCACATAAGTCATTCGAGTACCCTCGGCTCCACCATTTTTAATAAATTAACCATTAAGAATTTTAAGGAGATTCTTTCGCGAGTACTCTACCAACTGCCTAATCCAATTTAAATAATTGTTTCATACTCCAATTAGTCATTTAAGGGCCTTAAATAAGGTCTCAAAGTAAAGTGAGGGGTAAAGGTTCGTTCGTAAAACGCCGTTACTTAAAACGGTCGTTTCTCCTAAACCGTAAATCGGATCTAAGCGAACCACATACCAAAACGAAGCTTACGACATGATCTAGCTAAAAATGGCAAATTTAAATATTGTTCAGTGAGTTATCTGGTCCAAGATTCATGTACAACAGTGTAAGGAAAACGGGTATTACGACGGCTATATTTACGAGTTTTCCAAGTTTCTCACTGCACCAAAACCTCACCAAACAACCCACAATTATTAACACATCAAAACCTCAACTACATAATACTATACCAGTCCTTATTCTCCAGATTCTTCATCTCAACCAACCACAATCAAGTTCTATTAACTATAACAAGATTCATTCACCAAATCACTCCAATTTCAAATCAAACTACTAATAATCAAAGATCATGCTTCTCATTTTGAAAACCAACCATCAAACTCACTAATAGTAAAAGTAAAGGCTATGGTTTGAAGTTTATACCTTCCTTGGTAGGTGTTAAGTTGCTAGGAAGCCTTAGGGAGCCTCCTACAAGCTTGATCTTTTCAAAGAAATCAAGAACACAAAGTTAAGCTTTGAAATTTCTAAAAGTACGATTGAAAGAACTGTAAAACTGAGGGTCTTACCTTGCTTATTTGGACGATACTTGTGAACAAGAGTTGTAGGCCATCTCAATACCTTTCCAACGAGCTATAGAACACAACATTTGAGTGAGTATTGAAGGAGATATGACAATTTCAAGTTGCTGGGTTTGTTTTGGCCGAGAGCTTCTCTTCATGGGAGCAAAGTCAAATTTTTAATTTTTGTGTTATGATATTTTGCTTGGTTGATTTCCTTTTTGGCTTGGAAAATTTTGATCTTTTACCATGGTAACTTTTGCATGGCCAAGAATCAACCAACAACACACTTCTTTTTGTCATGCTTATGTCACCATGCTTGTGTCACCTTTTTAACACATGTCCTTTCCTTGTGGTTTGATAATGTCACAATCCTTGGCTTCTTGTACAAGCTTGTCTCTTGGTCGCTTATTTGTTTTACGGTTCGCTTAACTTTCGTTCTCGTTCGTCGTTTGAGGGATCATATCTGGGATCTTATTACTTGGGTTTCCCTAAACCTTTCTCAATATTTTATATTCCTTTTATGATCTTCTCGTATAATCCTTGAATTTAAATCATTTTAATCATGTTACCTTATACTCATTTTTTTCGGTATCTGGTGGATTTTCGGGAAAAATCAAAGTGTCCGGATTCGAATTCTAACGACCTTTACATACACTCATTTACTTTATGGAATACTAATACGATCTTAGAATTTCCATAAAAGTACTCCTATATAGCGTGGTTTGATAATTTTCCTTAATCAGCATCATCAGCAAAAGTTACTATTTATCCGTGTTTCAAAAATTCCAAAAATTGGGGTTATTACATCTTTTGGAGGCCTTATTGATTGAACTCATTTTGAATACAAATGTTATTGTGAAATTAGGCATATACTATCGAGGTGGGAATGATTAAATAAGATACCCTTATCAGGGATATATGACTTGATTTATCCATGTAAGGATGCAAGTACCTTTTTAAAGGTGGAATTAAGGATATAACTTCAATAGCTTGAGATGAACCATGAGGGATGCATAAAGGATGGCATTTCACCCTTAATAGGGACATTATGAGTTTGGGTAGTACGGAATGAAGGACTAAGGCAACAACAACTTTTAAAGATCAGTGGAGAAAGTTTTCAGAACTATATAGACAATGATTCTGGTATTAGTAAATGGTATCTTGATATGCCCTGTACCTAGGGTGTACCTGATGAAGGATTTAAGGATAACCTTAGAGGTTTTACAAGGAGAAAGGTAATATTCAAAGTTCTCAAGAATAGAAATTTTGATAAAGGAAATATGACGTAATTATAAGAATGGCAGGTGGGGCACATGTTGGACCATAAGAAAGTATAGATCGACTCAATGAGGGTCGAGATTGGTGAAAACGAGAAGGACCCAAGGTAAGAGACGTCATAAGTATCATCGAGAGTCAGTCGTGACAATGTTCACATCTAAAGACTAAGGCAATGACTTATGGAAAAATGGTGATTTTTTTTCTCACGATGACTTAAGAAAAGCATTTTCACATAAGCAGTGATTGAAATGAGGTAAAAAATTTAGTTGGAGGTGGTTAAAATGACATTGATTGTAAGGAAATTTTACTATCAGGAAATGCCAAAGAGGTGGCCGACACTCTAAGTGTAAGAGAGCAATTATAGGCGCTCGTGCCAGAGGAATACAGTGACGATGGTTAAAGCCGTGAAGGTTATTTTATGGTTTGAAAGATTGACATTCCTTCTGATGATTGTGCTATACTCAACCGTAATAGTAGTTTAGTAAAGATTTAATTCATGTAATCGCCGTGAGCGGGCTATCTATCTTAGCCTATCTTGAGATAAGCCAGGATCATGTTATGAAAGGACTAAATGGACCTTTGAGCTTCATGTCTCCCAATAAAGACATATGGTTAATATTGGTATTAACCTGATATCGTTTCTTTCATTGAAACTCTTCTGCAATTTTATCTAAGTGTTCTTCATGAATCATGAACGGTGATCTTGTTGCCTCCTTAGAAGAATTGGATACGATAGCTATGGACTTTGTATGGTTAGATATTAAGATTTCATGGAAAACGAATGACTATAGTAGGTCCGTGGTGGACTATAGTAATGCAGCAATGATTCTGTGAGTAATGAGCCGATTACAACCGTGAGAGTTGTATTGGAATGGATGTTGAGATTGATGTATAAGTTATTAATGAGAGACCGACTAAGCCGAACATTTACCTATAAATTTATTCCTTCTTATCGATAAAGAGTAGTATTACCCATATGAAGAAGGTTGTGGTATAGAAATGGATTCTAGTAACGATGAGGTCTAGAATGAAATCCCAGATTCGATTTTCGTTGTCGAGGGAGTTTCAAGGGTGATTATGTATAAGCTAGAGCAAGAGCATGGGTCCATGGAATGATGGACGGAATAGCAAAAATATTTAAGCAGGTGAAATGCGATGCTATAATACTTGATGTTGATATATATATATATACATTTTGTTCTCCTATGACAAACCTCTATAGTGCAGAGGTATATTCCAAGCCAGATGTTTTATGGCAGTATTTTTTTCATATATACAATTCTCTTCAGTTCGTTCTTTTCTCTTCTTTTCATTTCATGTAAGCTGAGAAGAACAACCCTTCCAGAAGGGGAGGTATTGCCGAATGACTATCTATCTGTGTGATAGAAGCCTAGTAGGATACCACATGTTGTTTAATTGCTTGTCAAGTACTAAAGGCTGGCTACCTTCTGTACTAACTATGCAATAGAATAAGTGTTCATGATCATAATGATCTCTCAATAAATTCTTTTACTTCTATATGAAGGACCAAACTTTCGAAGATGGAGGCAGCTAGAGATGAAGTGGTACCAAGTACGATGGTATTCCGATTCTAACACGTTCGTGATACTAAGGTTTACACGATTATTAAAAGGTTATAAAACTCTAGCGAGTAAAGGTATATCTAGAATAGTATTCTGTACGGAAGATAGTACCGATTACGAACTGGAAAAGAATGGGTATTGAGAAGCAAAACTATAATGATAGAAGCTATGATGAGAGTCTGTGAAATAGACTTGAAAGAATTTGGAATGATCACTTAACGCGGATTGAGTTTTCTTACGATAATAGATCATATGTCATTATCGAGATGTCACCTTATGAGATCCTTGAGGGAACACAATGTCGATCTCCCTTATGTTAGGATGAAGTTGCAGAGCGCTAGATGCTCGGACCAGCAGTGGTCCAAAGGACCAGGGATATAACAGATCTAATCAGAGGGCGGCTGGTAGTAGCCCAAGATGGAGATAAGAAGTATGTTGATTTGACACGAAAGGACAAAGAGTAGGAAGTAGGGGACCTAATGCAGTTATAGGTATTCCCTTGGAAAGGATGGATAAGGTTCGGAAAGAAAGAAAAGCTAAGCCCTCGAATTGTTGGACCCTTTGAGGTATTAAGACGTATTGGGAAGTTAGCATATGAGCTAGCCCTACCCCCGAACCTGTAGTAAGTTCATAATGTGTTCCATGTATCAATGTTAAGGAAGTGTAATTCGGATGCCAGACAAATAGGGGCGTATGAGCTCATAGACATGCAACCAGACGTAACCTATATGGAGCAACCAGGAAGGGTTATAGATCGAAAAGGGACAAGTGCTTAGGAGAAGGGTTATCAAACTAGTCAGAGTTTGGTGGTAGAACCATAACGTGGAAAATTGACTTGAGAGTTAGAAGGCACAATGCTAGAAAAGCATCCCCAACTGTTTTCTATCTGATTCCGGGACGGAATCCTTTTAAGGAGGGGAGACTGTAATAACCCCAATTTTTGGGAATTTTTGAAACCCGGATGAATAGTAACTTTTGCTGACAATGCTGATTAAGAAAAATTATCAGACCACGATATATAAGAGTACTGTTATGGAAATTCTAAGATCGTATTAGTATTCCATAAAGAAAATAAGTGTATGTAAAAGCCGTCGGATTTCGAAAACCAGCACTTTTATTTTTCCCCGAGATTTCCACCAGACTTTAAGGGATTTAAGGAATTAATATTAAGATGAAGGATTTTAAATTCAAGGATTATAAAGGAGAATTAATTTAGGTATTAAAAATACCAATAAGATTTTATCAATCAAACCATTAAGGTATTTAACCAAACGATCAACGAGATTGAGTGATAACCGGACAAAGAAATGAATAACGACTCTTGTAAATACCTTTGCAAGTGGCAAGGCAAGTGGATGGTTGATCAAACAAGAAACCAAATGATAGTTAGGAAGGAATGGCTAGTTAATTATATAGTTAACTAGGGATGATCTCATCTCACCACAAATCACCAACACATGGCAAATGGTGAGATCATCTTCCACTAACTCCTTTGTTTATTATTAACCTAGCAAAATATCAAGACAACCCATCATTATCCACCACATTATTCCACCAACACAAGAAAGCAAAAGCATTTCCTCCCCCATTTCCATTGCTCTCGGCCAAAACAGAATCAGCACATTAAAACTGTTGTATCTCCTTCATTTCTCACTCAAATATTGTGTTTTATAGCTCGTTGGAAAGGTATTGAGATGGCCTACAACTCTTGTTCACAAGTCTCGTCCAAATAAGCATGGTAAGACCCACATTTTTACAGTTCTTTCAATCGGACTTTTAGAAACTTCAAAGCCTAACTTTGTGTTCTTGATTTCTTTGGAAAGATCAAGCTTGTAGGAGGCTCCCTAAGGCTTCCTAGCAACTTAACACCTCCCAAGGAAGGTATAAACTTCAAACCCTAGTCATTACTTTATTTTTAAGTAAGTTTAATGGTTAGTTTTGTGAAATGAGAAGCATGGATTGTGATTATTAGTAGTCTGGTTTGATTTGGAAGTGTTTTGGTAATTGAAGCTTGATTATAGTTCATAGGTCTTGAGTGTGGTTGTTTGAGATGAAAACTTGGAGGTTATGGACTGATGTGGTATGGTTTAGGTGAAGTTTTGTTGTATTGATGGTTATGAGTTGGTTGGTGGTTAATTGGAGTAGTTAAAACATTGGTAATCGCGTAAACATAGTCGTCGTAATGCCCATTTTTATTCAACTGCTTGTTCTTAGTATTCAGGAAAGAAAACTCAACAAAAAAACTGTAACATTGCCATGTTTAGCTAGATCGTGTTGTAAGCTTCATTTTGATATGTGGATCGCTTGGTTCCGAAGTACGGTTTAGGAGAAACGGCTGTTTTAAGTAACGGCATTTTGTGAACGAACCTTTACCCCTCGCTTTACTTTGAGACCTTGTTTAAGGCCCCTAAAAGACTAATTGGATTACGAAACAATTATGTAAGGTGGATTAGGAATTGGTAAAGTACTCGCGAAAGAGTTGCCTTAAAATTCGTAACTATTAATTTATTAAAATTGGTGGAGCCGAGGGTGTGCGAACGATTAACGCAAATCGTTAAGCGTATAAGCGAACATTAGGGTCTAAGTGGATAAAGTCTAGTTTCTTAAGCGACCGTGGTTTAATTCCGGCTTATGTTGTTGTTCATAGGTTACTGGACCCATTCTAAGCTAAAGTCTACCCTAGAGCACTCAGACAAGTTTTCTACCCGTTATACTATTGTTGTGATGTACATATGTATATGCATTATCTTGTGATAAGTGCATGATTGTTATTAGCAAATCTTGCGATATATTGGAGCATGCTGATATGGTATATATGCATGTCTATTTCATAATCTTGATATCTAATTGTTGATTCAATTTCTTATAAGTTGCATAATACCTATGCTATAGATAAGCAGTAGTTGTGTGTACCCTTAGTATAGGGGACCCAAAGGTGAACATATTTCTAAACCGGGAGTCGATGTTCCCGAGTATAATATATATATTTATATATATAGATATAGATATAGTTTTCAAAACTATTAATCGAATAAGGTTTATTCGATAACTTTATTTTATTTAATGAATATTATTTTGAATATTCATTCGAGGACTTATGACTCCGCTTATTTTATTTAATGAATATTATTTTGAATATTCATTCGAGGACTTATGACTCCGCTCATTTTATTAAATAATATTCTTTATTTTATTAAAGAATAATATTTCGATAATCAAACTTATTTTCGATTATTCAAATAAAGATCGTACTTTCGTATAAGTATATCTTTGGTTATTTATTATTCATTTCAAGTATGAGTTTTAAAACTTCTACTTCAATTATTTTTATAGAGATTATCCTTTATGGGAATATTATTAAAATAATAATATTCAGATATTCTCCAACATATCGGGACTGATTAATTTTATTAAATCAACATTACTCCAAACATTCTTAAAAATGTTTTCGAGTTTTCAAAATGATTTTAAAAGTTAGAGCGGATCCCAAAACTCGTTTTCAAATTTAAGATCTTCCTTTCGAAGGGGATTTCAATACTTGCTTAAAAATTGAGGGATCCGGTTCTGTGGTATATTTTATATTCGCAACGAGGTTGCTGTTTTGATAAAACATTTTTATTACTTGCCCAACATTCGGGAAGTAAGTCCATCTATTTGAGTCGGCATAAGCAACATGGGCTCAGTGGGCGTCCATGAAAGTGTAAGTGGCTCAGTGGGAGTCCATCAATGCGTAAGTGGCTGAGTGGCAGTCCAACATAGGTCCTAATGCGTCCAGGGTGATGACTAGTGGGGAATTCGTCCATATACTAGTAGAAAAGGTTATTTATTGGTATTTTTGCCTGATCAGCAAGATATCAGGTTTATGCCAAGGTTTTCTTCTTTCCAAATTCATTGGATATTATAACTCTGTTTATATTTTTCATAACAGAGGTTTCCAAGGAAAGTATGAGATATATATATAGGTGTGTATATATATCGGGACTTAATGAAGTATCTCGTAACTTCATTTCTTTTGAATGATATTTAAAAGATTGAATCTATTCAATTCTTATCTTGTAGTCTCATCTATGTGATGAACTTTTGAACTGGTTATACCTTGAACGGTGGTAGTTCAAGTAGTATTCAAAAAAGATATAGGTATATTAGAGTATCTTGTAACTTCATCTTTTCAACTTATATCTAGTAAATGATTATCTTATGCATGACAAAGATTTTCAGAAAAACGTTGAGACAAGGTTAGATATATGAGATCACCTTGCAACGATATTTTATATAGTTATACACTGGAACTCTGTGTGTATTATGCATGGAAGAGGACTTCCTAGATTTGGGAAGTATATATGTATATATATGGAATATTTTGTGACTTTGTCGCATTAAGATTTCAAACTTGGTTCATTTCTTCTTGACCAAGACTTTCATGAGTACTATGAGAATGCTCATATATTGTAAATTATTATACATATTATTTCGGTGGGCTTGTTGCTCACCCTTGCTTTCTTCTTTCATCACACAACAACAGATAGACAAGATGAGCAGGACCAAGCTCCCAATTCGTGAGCGGATAGGAAACGTTCCGCAGTTTCCTGTAGGCGTTGATGCCGTTATGGCTGAGGTAGGAGCTACCAATAGGCTAGGCTTTCAACTTTTGATGTACCAGACTTATGTATATTATGAATTGTAATAATGACAAAGAATATGTAAATTTATTCAGAAACCCTTTTGAGGGGTAATGACTTATTGTGGAATAAAATGACTTGTGTTATTTTTCGTATTCATCTCTGAGACTATAACTTGTGGTGTGTGTGTGTATATTGTGGGGTCACAGTACGTAGTAGTTGGTTGACTGTTAAGATTAAGTATTGATAAGGGAAATGGAACTCATAACAACCCGAATCCCCGACCCCGAATTTGGGGGTGTTACACCTGCTTCAGGATCTCCAATTATTAAGTCAGGTGTATGTGATTTGGTCCACTTCCTTGTAGATGGAAGTTGATTTCTAGAACTGGATCCTCCCCCATGATCCATGCTATTTCCATCAGCATTTTCTGATGCTCTCCCTGTAGTTATGTTCTCTGAGACTTCAGAATTTGAGTTAGATCCTTTAGGATTTGAAGAATCAGAGCTTCCAGAATTATCAGAATTTGTCTCATGAGAACTAGATGAATCAGAACTTGAAGAGCCAGTGACAGGTTCTGATGCTTCTCGAGAGTCTTGAGATGTGGTAGGTTCTTCAGCTTGCTCCCCCTGGACAGGTGCATTTTCCTTTGGAGTTGTTACCACAGTTTCAACGATATCAGAACTTAATCCATCAGAACTTACAGGATCAGGATTTAAGTCATCAGAATTTCCAGAATCAGAATTTAAATCTTCATTCTCAAATCTCAGATGATCATGATCATCGAAATCTTCATGTCCAGTAATCTTCTTATCATCAAAAGATACATTGATAGATTCCATACAACTCTTGTTCTCAAATTGTAGACTCTGAAGGCTTTTGTGGAAATTGGATATCCAACGAAAATTCCTTCATCAGCTTTTAGATCAAATTTTGACAGCTGTTCAGGATGAGTCTTAAGAACAAAACTTGCAACCAAATACATGAAAGTATTTCAGATTTGGCTTCTTCTTCTTCACCATCTCATATGATATTTTTCCATACTTGTTTATAAGTGTAGCATTTTGTGTAAAACAAGCAGTCTGCACAGCTTCAGCCCAAAAATAGGTTGGTAGCTTTGCTTCATCAAGCATTGTTCGTGCAGCTTCAATGAGAGTCATGTTCTTTCTTTCTACAACTCCATTTTTCTGTGGAGTTCCAGATGCAGAAAATTCCTGTTTGATTCCATGATCTTTGCAGAACTCTTCCATGATTGAATTCTTGAACTCAGTGTCATTATCACTCCTTATGATTTTAAAAAAATCTTTGATCAATTTATCCAGCTGTCTAACATGATCAGTTAGGGTAGATGTAGTTTCAGTCTTCTTGTGCAAGAAGTACACCCAAGTGTACCTTGTGAACTCATCCACTATAACCATAGCATATTTCTTCTTTGCAATAGACATGACATTGACTGGACCAAATAGATCAACATGCAGTAGGTGATAAGGCTCAAGAATTGATGACTCAGTTTTGCTCTTGAAAGAAGATTTTCTTTGTTTTGCCTTCTGACATGAATCACAATGGCCATCAGGAGCAAATACTGTTTTTGGTAGTCCTCTCACAAGATCTTTCTTTACTAGCTCATTTATATTGTTGAAATTTAAATGAGAGAGTTTTTTGTGCTAATTCTAGCTTTTTTCAATTGATGCTCTACTCAACAGACAGATTGCAGGACCATTAGTACTTGTTGAAAGTCTGGCTTCATAAATGTTACCATGCATGTATCCTTTCAGAACCACTTTGCATGTTGAATTACTTATAACTTCACAGTGTTCTTCAAAGAAATTCACATGATAACCTCTGTCACAAATTTGACTTATACTTAACAGATTGTGTTTAAGTCCTGAGACAAGAGCTACTTTTTTAATGATGACATTCCCAAGATTGATCTTGCCATATCCCAGAGTTTTTCCAATATTGACATCTCCATAAGAAACTTCTGGGCCAGATTTCTCCACAAAATCTGATAGCAGGGCTTTATTTCCAGTCATATGTCCTAAACATCCACTGTCCAGAACTATGATGTTCTTCATGTTGCCCTGCAATCACAAAGACCACTAATGGTTAGTTTTAAGGACCCAGACTTGCTTGGATTATTTGGCCTTTTTAAGTTTGTTAACATTTGCAGTGGATTTAACATCAGAGTTTATGCTAACAATTTTCTTATCAGTATTAACAGTATCAGACTTTGCATCATACTTTACACTAGAAAGAATTAAAGCAACTTTCTTCAAAGAAGGTTTTATCTTATAATAATCATAGTACAAACTAGGATATTCCTTACAAGTATAAATGGAGTGTCATATACTACCACAATGAAAACAAGGATTTTGTGGCTTAAATCTAACAGACTAACTCTTAATTCCTGACTTAGAAGGTAAGGAGTTTATATTCTTATTCTTCCTGCAAAAAGAAGCCAGATGGTTAGAGTTTCCACAGTTATGGCATTTATTTCTAGGAGCATTAGGAACAGACATATAATTGTTACTTTTATTCACACCTTCCTTTCCATTCCTATTTTTCCTAGCTACCTTTACCTTGTTTACACTGGTAATCTCTTTCAGCTTATACTTAAGCTGCTTCTTTGTCATTAAGCCTATGTTAACTTCAGTTGGTTTATCCTGTTTTAATTTGTCAGAAGTTGACTCTGCCTTAACTTCTGTATCAATATCTTTCATCTTTTCAGAATCAGACTTAACAGTTTTAGCTACAAATTTAACAAGATTTACCTTTTGCTTAGTAGTCTGTTTAACAATAATTGGCTTAACTTGTTCAGTTCTTTTTTCACTTTTCTCATCTCCATAACCTAAGCCCTCTTTCCAATTCCTACTACTTAGTATATCCTGAGTTGCTCTGCCAGAGTTAGTCCAAGTCCTGATAATCTCTCTCTCCTTTTCTAACTCAGTTTTTAGAGATTTATTCATTTTTAGCACTTCATCTCTAACATAGAAAGCATCATCTTTATCCTTCTGAGTTTGATGGAATATAACTAACTCTTTTTCTAAATAATCATTCCTCTTTTTAAAAGCAATATTTTCAGAAGTTAATATTTCACATGTTAAAGTTTGATCTCTATAGCTAATAAACATGGTTTTAGGATATAATCTCAACTCAGTAATATCATCAGTATAAAAGGCATAAGTTATTTGAGGTACCTTTAACTCAGCAGCATCAGAACTGCTATCAGCATTTGCCATCAAGGCATAGTTCTCCTCATCTTCAGAGTCTGAGGTGTGTGTCCAGCTTTTCTTCTTTGTGACAAGAGCCTTGCCTTTATCACTCTTTCCTTTCTTGCAGTCAGGAGATATGTGGCCTTTCTCACCACAGTTGTAGCATTTGACATTTGAGTAATCTCCTCTGTCAGACTTTCCTCATTTGCCTTCAGATTTTCTAAAGCCCTTTTTATCAGAACTTCTACCTTTCCTGGAAAACTTCTTTCCTCTTTTGAATTTCCTGTAGGCTATCTTTGTGATACCCTTCACCATAAGAGCACACACCTTCATCATCTCTTCATCAGCATCTACTTCAGGTAGACTTTCAGTTTCTGAATCATTATCATCAGAACTTGATGATTCTGAATCAGACTTTATGATGAGAGCCTTTCCTTTTCCTTTCTTTGAGACAACCACTTTGGGGGATTCCTCTTCAGCATTAAGAGCAACTTCATCAAGAGTAGTTTCATCAAGAGCATAGTTATCTCTTATAATAGTAGCTTTCAAATCCCAACTTTCAGGAAGAGCTAAAAGAAATTTTAGATTTGAATCTTCAATGTCATATTCCTTGTCCACCAGTGACAGATCATTCAAGAGTTTGACAAACCTGTCATATAAGTTAGTCAATGACTCATCACTTTTTGAGTCAAAGTGCTCACACTCTTGAGTGAGTATAGTCCTCCTGTTTTTCTTGATTGCATTAGTTCCCTGACACCTTGTCTCCAAAGCATCCCATATCTTCTTTGCAGTCTTGCATTGAATTACCCTATTTAACATGACATTATCAATGGCACTATGCAGCAAATGTCTTACCTTTGCATCCTTGGCAATAGATGAGATATCTTCAGTTGTGTATTCACTTTTCTCCTTTGGTATGGTCTTTGATGGCTGATCTGCAACTACAACAGAGAGCTTGGTTGGCTTATGCGGTCCTTCATAAATTTATCAAGGTATTCTGGATCTGTAGCTTCCAGAAACATAGCCATCTTCACTTTCCATATGGGATACTCAGAAGGTCTCAACATGGGAACCCTGATAGTCTCATATCGACTAGGGGTTTGAGTCTTTGGAGTTTTTTCAGTTTTGGCGAGCTTGGTTTGATTTTCTGCTTCTTCAGACATGATTGTTTTGGATCTTTAATGTATGTGTGTTAACAGATAGGCTCTTATACCACTTGTTAAGTCACACAACACTGTAGAAGGGGGTTGAATACAGTGTAAAATACAATCAAATCGATTTAAAGCACAAGTAATAGAAAACAAATGTATTCGATATAATAAACTCTGTTACAATAGAACTGTTCTCTCTCAGTGATGAACAAATATCACGAGAGCTGCTAGGTTACAATATATGATCTTCTCGATGATCGTAACTCTTATAGAGTAAACCTATTTCTTTGTTTATATAGACACACAGTTACAAGATAACTTCTAGTTGATATGGAATATAATTTTGTCTCCTAAAATATATCAACCAGATATCTTATATAATTTTTCTAGTCATCTAACTCTTTCCATGCATATCTTCTTCTTGTATTAGTCTCGATCTTCTTTCCTGTGAATCAGCTTCCTTACTTAACTGTTAGTCCTCCACTACTTAAATTCTGATATTCATCTTCTGATAATCTAAGTCCTGATATCCTTAAGTCCTGACTTCCAGTAAGTCCTGATTCCAGTAAGTACTGATATTTCCTGTTAGTTAAGATCTGAAAACTAAACATGAAACATATTAGACATGACATCTCAAATATATTAAACAAGAAGTTTGACCATCTCCTGGTAATATTAGACTTTACCTCTAAAAGGTAATGAAAGGATTGAAGTTTTTTCAATGATTTGTTTAGCACATTTGATTCTGACATCTGATATGTCCTTCCATCTTTAAGAAATAGAATCAGATTTTCCTTGACATTGTGCTTGGCATGAGCATCCAGTTCCACTTGAATAGAGATAACCTTATCAAGGTGTTTCTGTGTAACATCTTCAAGAGGTTGGTCAGTTAATAAAAATGGATCTCTAGTCAGCACTTCAACTCCTATTTTTATCTTAGCTTCATCGGAACCTAGTTCAGCTCTGTCTCTTGCTTCTCTGGCTTTCAATCCAACAGTCATGAAATTATATAACAATTGGCTTTTCTTTGGATCTGATGGTTTGACATTTTTCCACAGAAGTTTTTTTTATCAGCTACTTCCATTTTGTCAAAATCAACTTGAGCAATGTCAGAGGTTGACTTGATGACTTTATCAGAACTTGCTGTTTCAGTTATAGCTTGTTGTTCTTCACTCTGAACAACTTGAGCCTTGTCAGAGGTTGTCTTTGATTCTTCAGAAATCTTCTTTCTTTTCAAAGTTTGAACATCTTTATCTTCAGCAAGAATATCATCAGTAACTTGAACCATTTTGCACACTGGCTTTATCAGAATTTGAGGAATTTTCATCTCCAGTGGCTTGTTTGGTTCATCAACTTTTCCTTTCCCTTTGTCTTTGGGATCAATCTCAGATTGTGATCTAGTTTTGGCTTTAGATGCCTCAGAAATTGACTTCTCCTTGATCACAATGCCTTTTTCCTTAGGCCTTGGAGGTTTCTTTTCAACATAAGCTTTTGGCTTTAGATTTTTCTTTTCAGCTTTAAATCTAGCTTCTTCCTCCTTGAGATTTTCAAAATCCATTTCTGGATTATGCTTCAGAAATAATCTTTTAGCAATTTCCTCATCAAGTGTCTGAATCTTGGGATCCTTGTAGTAGACAGTAGTCTGCTTTCCCTTGAGCTTCAGAGTTTGCATGAACTTTTGAGAATCTTGACTTCCACCTTGTATCAGAACATCAGGCTTTGTCATCAGACTTTGCTCATCAGAACTTGATATCAGATTTTGAGTTTCAGTACTTGCTATTAGATTTTGAGTTTGAGCAGCTTCAGAACTTGTCTTCTTTTGAGTAGAAGATTTGATTGCTTCAGTAATTAGTTTCCTTGAAGAAACCTTGTTGCTCTGCTCTTTTCCTTGAACTTGACCTCTACCCTTGCTAGGGTTTCCCTGGTCATCAGTTTCATCATCTTTCTTCTTCAGTATTTGATTATTAGAGCATTTGGACTTAATTATCTTCTCCCCATTTTTGGCATCATCTGATAGAAGAAGTGAGAGAAGAAGTTCTACTGAAGATTGGATATCATTCAATTGAGCCTGTTGAGAATCTTGATTAGCCAGGACCTCAGAGATTTGGGTCTGTTGCTTTTCTTGAATTTTCTCAATTGCTTCTACTTTCTCAAGTGTAGGTCTGATAATTATCTAGCTTGTTAAATGATTCTTGTAGTGTATCAGCCTTTACTTGAGTTTGAGAGTGGAGACCTTGAAGATTCTTTGTAGATAGAGCAGTGATCTTGAGCTGTGTCTTGATATCAGAATTCATCATCAGCTCATCAGCTTTAGCAATGTGCTCTGTCAGAACTTTAAAGCTTGGAATGAAATCAGAATCATTCCACTTCTTGGTCCACTCTACTCCTCTATGAGTTTCATCCCAAGGTACAGGAGCATCCTTTTCAACAAATTTCTTAACCAATGTTTCCTTTCCAAGTACAGGAGCTGGAGTATGTACAGAGACACTGTCTCCAGAGATGGAAGAAGACTCATTATCCTCTGATAACACAACAGTGTGTGAGGCTATAGGAGTTTCTGATTCAACTTCATTTAAATTCTGATCTTCAGGTTCTTGATCCAGAATTGGTGTAGATGGTATCTCAGCATCAGCATTTAAGATTGGAGAATGAGTTGGAGATGTCTGAGCTGCTATAGGAGCTTCCAAATACATAATAGTAGGAATGTGCATCCTATTGATGTCAATTTCAGGAATTAAGCCTGAATCTTCAACTGTAACATCTTCATGAAGAGGAGAGACAGGAGGTGTAACCACTGTATCCTGAACAATGTCTTTATCTTTAGCTGGAGGTGGTAGAGATTCAATGATAATGGGCTCTTTTGAGATCAGAGATTCCTAATCTCCTTCCTCAGCTTCTTCAGTATCTTCTGATGCAAACTTAGCCAAATGCCTCTTAGCCCTCATTTTCTTTAATCTCCTTGCCAATGAAGGACTTGCTTTATCATCAGAGTTTAAAGTTCATTTCCTCTTCAAGGTATCAGAACCTTCAGCTGCAGTTGCTTTCTAAGAAGTGACATTCTCAGCTTTAACTGTCACAGGTTCTGATGCATGAACCTTTGCTTCCTCTTCACTATCAAATTCATCCCTGAGAATCATTTTCCTTCTCTTTTGTGGAGGTTTTGGAACAGACTTTGCCCTCTTAGGCCTGGAAGGTGAAGGTCTGATGGTATGTGTTAATGGTTGAGGTTGTGATGATTGTGTTGGTTTGAAGTATGTCCTGATGGTAGGTTATGGTTGTGGTTGAGAAGTTTGAGGTGTTTGTGTAGTGGTGGTAGGTGTTGATGGATGTTGGGTTGGTTGGACATCAGGATATAGAGAAGTGTATGCGGCTGGATCAAAATTTACCAAAAACTGTTTGACAGATTTGGGAATTTGGAGGGGTCTCAAAATAGTTTTCTTATTATCAGCAGATAATAAGTCAGTAAATGCTCTCTTAGCAAGCTTAAATGGTTCAATTGACTCACTTGCTAATTGGGGTGCATCAGAATAACAAGAACTATAAATAAGCTGACAGGATCTAGTAAAATATACAGTGTTTCTATCTTCTGTCATCCTATCCCCAATAAAGCCTAAAACAACATTTGCATAATCAAAATGAGTTTGATTTATGAGAGCATACCCGATTTGTTGACTGAGAATTGGGATTGCATCAAAATTGGAGCACTTGTTTGCAAAAGTTGTAATAACCCCAATTTTTGGAATTTTTAAAACACTGATGAATAGTAACTTTTTGCTGATGATGCTGATTAAGGAAAATTATCAGACAACACTATATAGGAGTACTGTTATGGAAATTCTGAGATCGTATTGGTATTCCATAAAGTAAATGAGTGTATGTAAAGGTCGTCATAATTCGAATCCGGATACTTTGATTTTTCCCGAAAATCCACCAGATACTGAAAGAATTGAGTATAAGGTAACGTGATTAAAAGGATTTATATTCAAGGATTATAAGAGAGGATCAAAAAAGGAATATAAAATATTGAGAAAGGTTTAGGGGAACCCAAGTAATAAGATCCCGGATATGATCCCTCATATGATGAACGAGAACGAAAGTTAAGCGAACCGTATAATAGATAAGCGGTAATTAGCCAAGTAATTAAGGGTTAATCAAAGAGGTTAGTGGGTGATAATGTCATCATACCACAAAGGGAAGACAAGTGTAAAAAGATGACACAAGCTTGATGACATAAGCATGACAAAGGGATTTTGTTTTGTTGGTTGATTTTGGACCATGCAAAATTAACCATGGTAAAAAATTTAAATCATTGGCTAAGACAAAAAGAGAAGCAACCAAGCATTATTTCATAAAACAAAAAGAAGGAGAGTTGATTTTTGCTTCCAAGAACAAAGCTCTCGGCCAAAACAAACCCAGCAACTTAAAACTTCCATATCTCCTTCAATACTCACTCAAATGTTGTGTTCTATAGCTCGTTCGAAAGGTATTGAGATGGCCTACAACTCTTGTTCACAAGTCTCGTCCAAATAAGCAAGGTAAGACCCTCATTTTTACAGTTCTTTCAATTGGACTTTTAGAAACTTCAAAGACTAACTTTGTGTTCTTGATTTCTTTGGAAAGATCAAGCTTGTAGGAGGCTCCCTAAGGCTTCCTAGCCACTTAACACCTCCCAAGGAAGGTATAAACTTCAAACCATGGCCTTTACTTTGATTATTAGTGAGTTTGATGGTTGGTTTTATAAATGAGAAGCATGATCTTTGATTATTAGTAGTTTGATTTGAATTTGGAGTGATTTGGTGAATGAATCTTGTTATAGTTAATAGAACTTGATTGTGGTTGGTTGAGATGAAGAATCTGGATAATAAGGACTGGTATAGTATTATTTAGTTGAGGTTTTGATGTGTTAATAATTGTGGGTTGTTTGGTGAGGTTTTGGTGTAGTGAGAAACTTGGTAATCGCGTAAACAAAGCCGTCGTAATGCCCATTTTATTCAACTGCTTGTACTTAGTGTTCGGGACAGAAAGCTCACTGACCAATCTGTAACCTTGCCATGTTTATCTAGATCATGTTGTTTTTTTGTATGTGGTTCGCTTAGATCCGATTTACGGTTTAGGAGAAACGTTCGTTTTAAGTAATGGCATTTCACGACCGAACCATTACCCCTCGCCTTACTTTGAAACCTTGGTTAAGGCCCTTAAATGACTAATGGGAGTATAAAACAATTATGTAAAGTGGATTAGGCAGTTGGGAGGGTACTCGCGAAAGAATCGCCTTAAAACTCTTAATGGTTAATTTATTAAAAATGGTGGAGCCGAGGGTACTTGAGCGACTTAAGTGAATCATTTAGAGACTGGAATATTCGTTTTGATCAGGCAGTCCAGTCATATGGATTTGATCAAAGTCCAAGAGAATCGTGCGTGTATAAGAGAAGTGAAGGTAATGCAGTGGTTTTTCTAGTACTATATGTAGATGATATTTTACTCATTGGAAACAATGTTGAGATGTTGTCATCAGTAAAGGCATGGTTGTTCAAACAATTTGACATAAAGGACTTAGGTGAAGCGGCATACATCCTTGGGATCAAAGTTATAAGGGATCGCAAGAAAAGGATGTTGGCTTTATCTCAAGAGCCCTACATTGATGAAGTATTAGCTCGTTTTAACATGCAGAACTCCAAGAAAAGTTTTTTTACCTTTTAAGCATGGAGTTGCTCTATCTAAGAAGCAGTGTCCTTCGACACCAAAGGATATAGAGAGCATGAAAACAGTTCCTTATGCTTCAGCATGTGGAAGCTTAATGTATGCTATGTTATATACGAGGCCTGACATCTGCTTTGTTGTAGGCATGGTTAGTAGATATCAGTCGAACCCAGGTCAGGAACATTGGAGTGCAGTAAAAACTATACTCAAGTACCTGAGAAGGACTAAGGAGTATATGTTAATTTACAAGGCCTCAGATCTATTTCCTTTGGGATATACTGATTCAGATTTCCAATCAGATAGGGATAAGAGGAAATCAACCTCGGGATATGTTTTTACTTTGGGAGGTGGAGCCGTTATATGGAGGAGTGTAAAGCAGAAATGCATTGCAGACTCCACCATGGAGGCCGAGTACGTGGCGGCCTCTGAGTCTGCCAAGGAGGCTGTATGGTTCAGGAACTTCCTTTTGGACTTAGATGTGGTACCTAATTTGCCTAGGAGCTTGACGGTGTATTGTGATAACACTGGTGCTGTGGCAAATTCAAAGGAACCGCGAGACCACAAAGCAGCTAAACATATTGAACGTAAGTATCATCTCATACGAGGAATCGTAAAGCGAGGGGATATAGTTGTGGCTCACATATCATCAGAAGACAACCGAGCAGATCCTTTCACAAAGAGCTTGCCAACCAAGGTTTTTGACAAGCATGTGGAAGCGATAGGAGTCAGATGGATGGACATATAGATTTTTATGTAATAGTGGATTAAATAAACACTGATGTACACATAGAATATTTTGAGTATAAGTGGGAGATTGTTAGTGTATACTGAAAATATTTATTTGAAGTATGTACATTTATTTCTGGCCAGTTTATTTGAGAATCATTTGAATGTTTACATGTTGTCTAATATTATATATTGTGAACAATCTAGTGTCAAATGGGATACAGAATATTAGATTGTTAAATACGGTTATATAATATAATAAGGTTCACAGCACAGGTGGTGTTGGACAATCCACTGGTATGGCTGTAGTATTATTTAGATTAGTTTATATTGACTAATAAATAATACTAGTATACTTTGTGTATATTGAACAGGATCAAATTTAGAATTGTTCCCTTAATACTGATTAAGAAGGAGAACTAAGATTCTATGTTATTATTAATGCTTAGGTTCTTAATCCGGAAATAGAAATTGACACGTGTATATTATTTACATGCTTTAATTTATATATGAAATAATTCTTTTGAATTATATCACTATATTTTGGGTGATGGAATTATATACATGGTGGATATTATTTATTGAAGAAATCCATGTCCTGATAATATTCGGGTTAATGATGTCCCCTTGAAAGCTCAAAAAGATTTAATTATGTGAAACCCTGTAGGTGGAATTTATTCTGGCATAATTAAATAAAGGTTGAGTGGATGATCAAGGATAAAAGATATTAATTTAATAAATTATCAGTAATTTATTTATTTAATGGACATATGATATTTTAAACATGGGGAATTTAATAAGCAAATAATATTGGAACCGAATTAATTAAATTACGGTATTAGGAAAGGTAGTGCAAATATTAATTCTTTAGTGGATTGAATTAATATTTAATTACATTGGGCTAGGCTCAAGATGTAATTAGAAGGCCCAACCTAATTATCCATGGTCCCTATTGTAGCCTATATATATTCTTATTCTCTTCTTGCTTGGAATTGTGTGAAAATATATTGTAGCCACCAAGGAGCAAGAAGAGAGGATAACTTGAGAAGACGGAGGCCACACTTCGCTCAAGGGAATTTGGGAATACAATAGAAGAGCGTGGAATCAACCATTAACAAGGTAATCCTCTTTTCGTAATCTTTATCGTAAAACGTAGTAACACCCTAAGTTCGTGGTTCCCAACAATTGGTATCAAGAGCCTGGTAATGGGTTCTATATTTTATGATATAATGTCCATGTCGTAATTATATATGCGTGTATATAGTGTTTTGCTTGTATTGGTTTTGATGCAGGTTGTTAATCCACTATTATGGCCATGTATATTTTAATTATGTGTTTGGATCCCACGTGGTTTAATCGTGGTTAATTTTTATTTTGGTTTCCACGTGGTTTAATCGTGGTTGTAATTTACACGAGGGTTGATCGTGTTAGAATAGATTTTACAAAATTAGTTTTGTATTAGATCTATTTTTTTGTAATTGTTCCGAGTATTTTGTAATAGTTATGTGCGATCGGAAATTAATTCCGGTAGTTTTTTGTTCCGCTGTGCGATTACAAGGGGCTGCTGTTGATGTTTGGATCGAACAAAATCAAAACAAAACTCACAGAAAAGCAACAGGCGCGCGCGCGCTGCGGCCGCTGCGGCAGCTGGGGCTGCTAGGGCCGCTGCGGCAGCTGGGACTGCTGGGGCTGCTGGGGCTACTACGGCAGCTGGGACTGCTGGGGCTGCTGGGGCTGCTGGGGGCGTCGGGGCGCGCTTGGGGCAGATTTTTTTTTGAGAGCTGGATTTTTTTTTCAAGGGCCATAATAGTGGAAAATTTATTTTAATTTTTTCCATTAAATTTTAATTATTGCTTTAATTTATTGATTATGTGTGTCGTTAATTATGTGTGTAATTCTTTTAAAATTGCATGTTTAACTTAATTAGGACGACATGGACATAAATTTTATTTATTGCTTTAATTAAATGTTATATGTTGCTAAAATTATGTGTATATTTTGAATGCATGATTAGACATAATTATAACAACATAGGGCCCCATTTAATTTTAAAATTCCTCAATTTTAATAAAAAAAATCTAATTGGGAGAGGGAATTAATATGAAATTAAATCCCATGGTCTCCATTATTGGTTGTAGGTAATTTAACGTAAAGACGAATATAAATTATATATACGTCACCCATCGTGGCATGTAATTTATGGTGTCTAGAATGTTATAGAAATTACTAGAACAAACTTCTTAAATTAATAAATTTTGAAAGGAATAAATACGGATTTTCTTTATTTCTGATTTGGGGCGATTTTGTCAAAAATGGGTTCATCGAACTTGTAAGGCTGTGGGTTTTAAGCGAGACCGATGTGACTCCTCCACTACCTGGAAATCAAACCATTGATGAATATTGAATTGAAGTATTCAATTCAAGGCAAAATTACGAATATTGGAAGGTATACACGCCACCCATCGTGGCGTACCAAGTTCCATAGATTTTGAATAATTTAAGATTTGATGATGGTATACACTTAGCTATGAAAAATAATATAGTCCACCCCAACGTGGCATATTGTTTAGTAATAGGACCGAAGTAACATTTAAACAAAATTAGGTGGTATACATGTCACACATCGTGGCGTACCAGAAACTTATGGTGTTTATATGTTAGTGCATTAAATTTTAATAATTGTTAGAGGAATCAATAGATCTTAATAATTAATGCACCCTTATTTATGTGATGTTTTTATGCATGATTCTCAGGATAAAATGGGTTTTAATCCACTATTCACCATACTTAAGGATAACAAACTTACCGGACCTAACTATATTGAATGGAAACGAAATTTGGACATTGTGTTGACTGCTGAGGAGTACAAGTTTTGCACTTATGAACCCAAGCCTGAACAGCCTGCTGTTGATGCTCCTGAAGATGAGAAAGAGTATTATTAACTGTGGATTAAGGCTGATGAAATGTCGCGATGTTACATTCTGGCAGCAATGTCGGGTGTTTTGCAGTATCAGCATCAGTCTATGGCCACTGCTTCGGATATGCTCTTTAATCTCAAGGAACTTTTTGGAGATCAGAATAGGGCTGCTAGGCAAGTAGCCATGAAGGCTTTAATGAACACTCAGATGGCTGAAGGCACACCTGTAAGGGATCATGTTCTCAAGATGATGTCTCATCTGAATGAGATAGAGATCCTTGGTGCTGAACTTGACGGGGAAACCCAGATTGACATTATCCTTATGAGCTTGTCCAAGAGTTTTGAGCAGTTCCGCTTGAATTACAACATGAACAAGAGGCAGTATAGTCTCGCGGAACTGCTGACAGAACTTCAGGCAGCTGAAGGATTATTTCGGCAGAGTGTTCAAGTGAATGTGGCTGAGAAAGGTTCTTCCTCTAAGCCGAAAGGTATTAAGAAGAAGAAAAAGGCTCAGACACAGAAAGCTGTGAATGCAGTGGGAGTTCAGGGTGGTATGAAAAAGCCTAAGGGAAAGTGCTTCAGATGCAAACAGTCAGGTCACTGGAAACAGGATTGTCCTCTTCCTAAGAAGATAAACAATACTAGTATGTCTCTTTCTCTAGTTACAGAAACATTTATAGCGGCTATATCTACGAGCACTTGGTGTGTAGATACAGGAGCCACTGATCATGTTTGTAATTCTATGCAGGGGTTCCAACTATCCAGAATGCTTAGAGATGGTGAGATATACGTGTTCATGGGAGATGCTACGAAAGTAGCAGTAGTTGCAGTAGGAGTTATTCATTTATCTTTTGGTTCTGATAGGATTTTGGTTTTGAACAATTGTCTTTATGTACCTTCTTTTAGAAGGAATTTAATTTCGGTTTCTAAACTTGCTTTGGATGGTTATAATGTTTGTTTGGATCGTAATGTTTCTATTATGATGAATAAATGAATTATATGTTCTGGTACATTGCAAGACAATTTGTATATAATTAATCCTAGTCAACCTGCACTGCAACTGCAATTTAGGGAATTGAACAACACATCTTCTAACTCTACTAAAAGAAAGGAACCTTCTAGTTTGAACCAAACATATCTTTGGCACTTGAGATTAGGTCATATTAACTTGAGGAAGATTCAAAGACTGGTAGTAGACGGGCCTTTAAGCTCATTGGCAGTGGAGCCATTTCCAGTTTGTGAATCCTGCTTGGAAGGTAAAATAACTAATAGGCCTTTCAAGGCAAAATGGAATAGAGCCAAACAACTGTTAGAATTGGTTCACTCTGATTTATGTGGACCCATGAATATCCAAGCAAGAGGTGGTTATGAATATTTCATCACTTTCATTGATGATTATTCTAGATATGGGTACGTTTATTTGTTGCACCGTAAGTCTGAGTGCTTTGATAAGTTCAAAGAGTACAAAGCTAAAACGGAGAAGCGACTTAATAAAAGTATCAAGTCACTACGATCAGATCGTGGTGGCGAATACTTGCTTGGAGAATTTAAGGAATATTTATCAGAAATTGGGATAGAATCCCAGTTAACTGCACCAGGCACACCCCAGCAGAACGGTGTAGCAGAGAGAAGGAACCGGACTCTTTTAGAGAGTGTTAGATCGATGATGAGTTATTCAGATTTACCCAAGTTGTTTTGGGGACATGCCTTAGAGACAGCAGCTTATCTTCTGAACTTAGTACCTTCTAAGTCGGTTCCTAAAACCCCCTTAGAATTGTGGACCAGGGATAAACCGAGTCTAAGACATATTCGAATATGAGGTTGTCTAGCACATGTGCTGAACAAGAACGCGACTAAGTTAGAATCTCGTACAGAAGTAAGGTTGTTTGTAGGCTACCCTATGGGAACGAAAGGATATTTATTTTATAGTCCGAAGAATCGGGATGTCATTGTTAGCACCAATGCAAGATTCTTGGAGGAGGACTATATAATGAATCACAAACCCATGAGTAGTGTCGTTTTAGAGGAACTAGTGGGAGGGACAAATAATACCCATGAAGCTGTAGTACAAGTAGAACAACCACAACATAATGTACAACTTGTCACTAATACCGCACCAGTGCCTCGTCGTAGTGGGAGGGTTGTTCAACAGCCTGATAGATTCATGTTTTTGGGAGAGTCTTCAGACTTGGTCCCTGGTGAACATGATGATGATCCCCGTACATACGAAGAGGCAGTACAAGACAAAATACAGATCTTTGGCAAAAGGCGATGGAATCTAAGATAGAATCAATGTATTCTAATCAGGTCTGGGAGCTCGTGGAACCACCCAAAGGTATAAAACCAATTGGATGTAAGTGGATCTACAAGAAAAAGAGGGGATTAGATAAAAAGGTGAAAGCCTGGAAAGCAAGACTTGTTGCGAAAGGGTATACTCAGAAAGAAGGTATCGATTATGAGGAAACCTTTTCACCGGTAGTCATGCTTAAGTCAATCCGTATTCTTTTATCTATAGCAGCTCATCTCGATTATGAGATTTGGCAAATGGATGTCAAGACGGCTTTTCTTAATGGAAGTCTTGAAGAAACCATCTATATGCAGCAACCAAAAGGATTCATTAAGGAAGGCCAAGAGCATCTGGTATGTAAGCTTAAGAGGTCTATTTATGGACTTAAACAAGCTTCTAGAGACTGGAATATTCGTTTTGATCAGGCAGTCCAGTCATATGGATTTGATCAAAGTCCAAGCGAATCGTGCGTGTATAAGAGAAGTGAAGGTAATACAGTGGTTTTTCTAGTACTATATGTAGATGATATTTTACTCATTGGAAACAATGTTGAGATGTTGTCATCAGTAAAGGCATGGTTGTTCAAACAATTTGACATAAAGGACTTAGGTGAAGCGGCATACATCCTTGGGATCAAAGTTATAACGGATCACAAGAAAAGGATGTTGGCTTTATCTCAAGAGCCCTACATTGATGAAGTATTAGCTCGTTTTAACATGCAGAACTCCAAGAAAGGTTTTTTTACCTTTTAAGCATGGAGTTGCTCTATCTAAGAAGCAGTGTCCTTCGACACCAAAGGATATAGAGAGCATGAAAGCAGTTCCTTATGCTTCAGCATGTGGAAGCTTAATGTATGCTATGTTATGTACGAGGCCTGACATCTGCTTTGTTGTAGGCATGGTTAGTAGATATCAGTCGAACCCAGGTCAGGAACATTGGAGTGCAGTAAAAACTATACTCAAGTACCTGAGAAGGACTAAGGAGTATATGTTAATTTACAAGGCCTCAGATCTATTTCCTTTGGGATATACTGATTCAGATTTCCAATCAGATAGGGATAAGAGGAAATCAACCTCGGGATATGTTTTTACTTTGGAAGGTGGAGCCGTTATATGGAGGAGTGTAAAGCAGAAATGCATTGCAGACTCCACCATGGAGGCCGAGTATGTGGCGGCCTCTGAGGCTTCCAAGGAGGCTGTATGGTTCAGGAACTTCCTTTTGGACTTAGATGTGGTACCTAATTTGCCTAGGAGCTTGACGGTGTATTGTGATAACACTGGTGCTGTGGCAAATTCAAAGGAACCGCGAGACCACAAAGCAGCTAAACATATTGAACGTAAGTATCATCTCATACGAGGAATCGTAAAGCGAGGGGATATAGTTGTGGCTCACATATCATCAGAAGACAACCGAGCAGATCCTTTCACAAAGAGCTTGCCAACCAAGGTTTTTGACAAGCATGTGGAAGCGATAGGAGTCAGATGGATGGACACATAGATTTTTATGTAATAGTGGATTAAATAAATACTGATGTACACATAGAATATTTTGAGTATAAGTGGGAGATTGTTAGTGTATACTAAAAATATTTATTTGAAGTATGTACATTTATTTCTGGCCAGTTTATTTGAGAATCATTTGAATGTTTACATGTTGTCTAATATTATATATTGTGAACAATCTAGTATCAAATGGGATACAGAATATTAGATTGTTAAATACGGTTATATAATATAATAAGGTTCACAGCACATGTGGTGTTGGACAATCCATTGGTATGGCTGTAGTATTATTTAGATTAGTTTATATTGACTAATAAATAATACTAGTATACTTTGTGTATATTGAACAGGATCAAATTTAGAATTATTCCCTTAATACTGATTAAGAAGGAGAACTAAGATTCTATGTTATTATTAATGCTTAGGTTCTTAATCCGGAAATAGTAATTGACACGTGTATATTATTTACATGCTTTGATTTATATATGAAATAATTCTTTTGAATTATATCATTATATTTTGGGTGATGGAATTATATACATGGTGGATATTATTTATTGAAGGAATCCATGTCCTGATAATATTCGGGTTAATGATGTCCCCTTGAAAGCTCAAAAAGATTTAATTATGTGAAACCCTGCAGGTGGAATTTATTCTGGAATAATTAAATAAAGGTTGAGTGGATGATCAAGGATAAAAGATATTAATTTAATAAATTATCAGTAATTTATTTAATTAATGGACATATGATATTTTAAACATGGGGAATTTAATAAGCAAATAATATTGGAACCGAATTAATTAAATTACGGTATTAGGAAAGGTAGTGCAAATATTAATTCTTTAGTGGATTGAATTAATATTTAATTACATTGGGCTAGGCTCAAGATGTAATTAGAAGGCCCAATCTAATTATCCATGGTCCCTATTGTAGCCTATATATATTTTTATTCTCTTCTTGCTTGGAATTGTGTGAAAACATATTGTAGCCACCAAGGAGCAAGAAGAGAGGATAACTTGAGAAGACGGAGGCCACACTTCGCTCAAAGGAATTTGGGAATACAATAGAAGAGCGTGGAATCAACCATTAACAAGGTAATCCTCTTTTTGTAATCTTTATCGTAAAACGTAGTAACACCCTAAGTCCGTGGTTCCCAACATTTTCAACTTATATCTGGTTAATGATTATCTTATGCACGACAAAGATTTTCAGAAAAACGTTGAGACAAGGTTAGATATATGAGATCACCTTGCAACGATATTTTTATACAGTTATAAACTGAAACTCTGTGTATATTATGCATGTCAGAGGATTTCAAAGATTATGAAAAGTATATATACTTATATACTGAATATTTTGCGACTTGGTCGCGTTAAGATATCAACTTGGTTCATTTCTTCTTGACCAAGACTTTCATGAGTACTATGAGAATGCTCATATATTGTTAATTATTATACATATTATTTCGGTGGGCTTGTTGCTCACCCTTGCTTTCTTCTTTCATCACACAACAACAGATAGAAAAGATGAACAGGACCAAGCTTCCAATTCGCAAGCGGTTAGGAAATGTTCCGCAGTTTTCTGGAAGCGTTGGTATCGCCGTAGCTGAGGTAGGAGCTACCAATAGGCTAGGTTTTCAACTATTGATGAACCAGACTTATGTATAATATGAATTGTAATAATGGCAAGGAATATGTAAATTATTCAGAAACCCTTTTAAGGTGTAATGGTTTATAATTGTGGAATAAAATGACTTGTGTTATTTTTGGTATTCATCTCTGAGACTATAACTTGTGGTGTGTGTGTGTGTATATTGTGGGGTCATAGTACTCAGTAGTTGGTTGACTGTTAAGATTAAGTATTGATAAGGGAAATGGAACTCGTGACAACCCGAATCCCTGACCCCGGATTTGGGGGTGTTACAGAAATGGTATCCGAGCCAAGCGTTATAAACCCCAGAGATGATGTGACGTTAAGATAATAAGTTCACTAAGATAATAAGAACTCTTGCCAAGTTTATAGTCGGGCTACCTAACGTAGTATTGACAGTTAAAACCCTTATGGGAACCCTTATAAATATCGTGATAGAAGCGTAGTTCGTTATCGTATATAGTAGCGGGACTCGGAACCCTGAGGTTGAGGAGCAACAGCGCGATGATGTTTTATTACTGATTGGGGATCGGATTATGGATCTAATGGAACACCATAATGAGGGACCGGATGATATTCATATTGAGGATGTAGCGGGTGAGGATGTTGTCCAAGAAGGGATTGTTGTTGAGAAGGATCTCGTGGAGGATCCTAACAAGACTGAAGAGATGATCGCGGAGGAATTGATAACCATGGTTAGGGTGACTACCAGAGGTAGGATTGGCCGGTCACTGCCGGAGGTTCGTTGAAGTTTGTAAAGATAGTAGCCCCTTTAACACGGCTTACTCGTAAGACTCAGAAGTTTGAATGGACAGAGAAATGCGAGAACAGCTTTTAAGAACTAATCAAAGGTTGGTGACAGCTACTATGTTGGCGTTGCCGGATGGAAAAGGAGATTTTATGATGTGTAATGACGTTTCGCATAAAGAATTAGGGTGCTTCTTATACAGCACAGCAAGGTAATCGCGTACGCGTCAAGACAATTAACGGAATATAAAATTCGATATCCCCACCCATGAGCTTGGGCTCATGGTAATAGTTTTGCCCTAAAGATTTGAGGCACTACTTGTATGGAGAGAAGTGCGATATTTACACAAGCCATAAGTGCTCTAGTGCATTTTTACGCAGAAAGAGCTCAACATGCGCCAGAGGAGGTGGATAGAGCTAATCGAGGATAACGATTATGAGATTCTTTATCATCCAGGGAAAGCCAAAATGGTGGCTAATGCCCTTAGTATAAAAGAGAGACTCAAGATGAAACTATCTTTGGGAGAGTTGATAAGAGATTTTGAGAAAATGGAAATAGAAGTGAAGGTAACCGGAGCCGGTACCGAAAAGCTGTTTGAGATTGCAGTACAGCCCGAATTATTGGAGAAGATCATATTGTGCCAAGAAAAAGTGATGAATGAAGGCAGAGAGCCAACAAATGGAGAAGAGATTAATACCAAGAAAGATGATTAATGAATAATGAGGTATTCCTACAGAATTTGGGTTCCAAACGTTTAAGAGCTTAAGGACTGGATCTTAGATGAAATCCATAGTTTGAGGAATAAGATTTAGGGCAAACCCCGAATGTGATAGTCAGGGAGGTTGCCATTAAGAAAGAAGGAGCCCATAATATAATGAAGTGGAAAACAAGGATTTTAACGTATAAGATAACCCTGATTGTGGGAGAAGGATGAAACATTTCATTCTGAGAAAATAGAAGTTGAGCAAGATAGGGAGAACCAGGACGGTACTCCTATGGGGCAATTCATGGACCTGCCTAAACAAAACTTATACTTTTATTCCCAACCACCACCTTGAGGAAATAATGCGGTAGGAAATTCTTTCATGACCTTTAAGTCACTAAGCTCTCAGAGTTCCAAGGAAAAGGTTGACCCAGTCGAGGCAAGAGCCTGGCTAAAGGAAATATAGGAATCATTTGAGATTCTAAATGATTGACGAAGCGCAAAATTCTGTTTTTATCACTTACCCTCCTAAGAGAGAGGCCACCCGCTGGTAAAAGGCCAAGGAAGTCACGGAGCCAGAGGTTATGATAAACTGATTAAAGTTCAGTCAATTATTTTCGAGAAAGTAATTCCCAAGGTTATGGAGATAGTGTAAAAGCTTTAGAGCCAGAGCAAAGGCGGACGAGTATGATAAATTATGAATCTAAGATTGTAAAAGTTGTCAAGATTTTTTCAGAGGACTAGAATCCCAGAATGACGTGATGTTTGAAGTCAATGATTAGTGGGTTCATGAAATGATTGTAAGAGAAAGGAAAATAAAGAGAAACTGAAGTGGAAAGAAATAAAAAGGCAATACAGTTTGAGGAATGATAAGGGAGTTGGGTATGAGGAAACCCTAAAGACTCATAGAAATAGAAATAGAAAAGTATGTAATCGTCAGGATGAGGGTGATTCATTATGAGTTAAAGTTGATGGTTGAAGGCATAAGTGATACATATATTTTATCCCCTGTAGGTTGGGAGGATTCGAGGAAACCTTGAGATAGATCGAAGGATAAATAAGGAGACGCCAGGTATGAAAGATATCCCAACATTGAGATGACTGTTGAGATAAACAATAAAAGTAAATGAGGAATTATTAAGAAGAAGTTCATGTTGAACACGACCAATATCTTCCAGAACATCCCTGTTGTCATTACCAAATTAGGAAAGAAAAGCGGGTAACCATTGTTATCTTTTGAAGGCCATATGGGTTGACCTCAGTTTGAATAAAGATGCTATTGTGAAATTGGTATAGACTATCTGGGTGGGAATGATTGAATAAGATAATATTTCAAGGACATATGACTTGATTTGTCCATGGAAGGATGCAAGTACCTTTTTAAAGGTGGAATTAAGGATATAACTTCGATAACTTGAGATGAACCATAGGGGAATGCCTGAAGGTTGGCATTTCACCCTTAATAGGGACAGTATGAGTTTTGACAGTATGGATGGGAAGAGATTAAGGTAACAACAACCTTTAAGGATCAGTGGAAAAATTTTTCAGAAGTATATAGACGATGATTCTGGTATTAATAAATGGTATCTTGATATGCCCTGTGCCTAGGGTGTACCTGATGAAGGATTTAAGGATAACCTTAGAGGTTTTACAAGGAGAAAGGTAATATTCAAAGTTCTCAAGAATAGAAATTTTGATGAAGGAAATATGGCGTAATTATAATAATGTCAGGTGGGCACGTGTTGAACCATAAGAAGTATAGATTGAACCAATGAAGGTCAGAATTGTTAAAGCAAGAAGGGCCCAAGATAAAAGACGTCCTAAGTATGATCGAGAGTCAGCCATAATAATGTTTACATTTAAAGACTAAGGCAGTGACTTATGGAAAAATGGTGATTTTTTTTTATCACAAGGACTTAAGAAAAGCATTTTCACATAAGCAGTGATTGAAATGAGGTAGAAAATTTAGTTGAAGGTGGTTAAAAAAACATTGATTATAGGGAACTATTACTATCAAGAAAGGCCAATGAGGTGGCCGACACTCTAAGTGCAAGAGAGCAATTATAGGCGCTCGTGCCAGAGGGATGCAGTGATAATGGTTGAAGCCGTGAAGGTTGTATTATGGTTTGGAAGATTGACATTCCTTATGATGACAGTGCAATACCCAACCGTAATAGTAGTTTGGTAAAGGTTTAATTCGTGTAATCGCCATGAGCGGGCTATCTATCTTAGAAGGAACTAACTTGAGAATAAGCCAGGACCATGTTTCAAAAAGGAGTAAATGAACCTTTGAGCTTCATGTCTCCTAATATAGACATATGATTAAGAATGGTATTAACCTACTATCGTTGCTTTCATTAAAACTCTTCAACATTTTATCTGCTTCATGTCATGAATGTACGTCAAGATCAGGAGTGTTCTTCATGAATCATGAACGGTGATCATGTTACCTCCTTAGAAGAATTCGATATGATATGTATGGACTCCGTATGGTTAGCTATTAAGACTTCATGGAAAGTGAATGACTACAGTAGGTCAGTGGTGGGTCATAGTAATGCTCCAATGAGTCTATAAATAATGAGACAATGACAACTGTGAGAGTTGTATTGTAATGAATGTTGAGATTGAGTACCACTAATCGGGTCGTGGTGAAGTACAAGTTATCATTGAATAGACTAATTAAGTAGACTATTTTCCTATTAAATATGTATTCCTCCTTATCAATAGAGGGTCGTATGACTATACGAGGAAGGTTGCGATGCAAGCATAGAATTCTAGTAACGATGATGTCTAGAATGAGATCCCAGATTCGATTTTCGATATCGAGGGAGTTTCAAAGGTGATTGTGTATAAGCTCGAGGAAGAGCATGGGTCCATAGAATGATGGATGGAATAGCAAAAATATTTAGGCATGTGAAATATGATGCTATAATACTTGATGTTGATATAAATACATATATGTTTTGTTCTCTTATGCCAAACCTCTATAGTTCAGAGGTAGATTCCAAGCCAGATATTTTATGGCAATATTTTTTACATATATACAATTCTCTTCAGTTCGTTCTTTTCTCTTCTTTTCATTGCATGTAAGCTGAGAAGAACAAACCTTCCAGAAGGGGAGGTATTGCCGAATGACTATCTATCTGTGTGATAGAAGCCTAGTAGGATACCACATATTGTTTAATTGCTTGTCAAGTACTAAAGGCTGGCCACCTTCTGTACTAACTATGCGATATAACAAGTGTTCATGATCATAGTGATCTCTCAATAAATTCTTTTACTTCTATACGATGGATCAAGCTTTCAAAGATAGAAGCAGCTAGAAAGAAGTAGTATCAGTGCGGTGGTATTCCGAATCTAACGCGTTCGTGATACTAAGGTTGACGCAATTATTAAAAGGTTATAGAATGCTAACGAGCAAAAGTGTAACCAGTATAGTATTATGTACGGAAGATAGTAATGACTACGAACTGGAAAAGAATGGGTATTGAGAAGTAAAAGCTATAATGCTAGAAGCTATGATGAGAGTCTGTGCAATAGACTTGAAAGAATTTGAAATGATCACTTAACACGGATTGAGTTTTCTTACGACAATAGATCATATGTCATTATCGAGATGTCGCCTTATAAGATCCTTGAGGGAAGACAATGTCGATCTCCCTTATGATATGATGATATTGCAGAGCGCAAGATGCTTAGACCAGCAGTGGTCCAAAGGACCAAGGATATAATAGATTTAATCAGAGGACGGCTGATAGTAGCCCAAGATGGGCACATGAAGTATGTTGATTTGACACGAAAGGACAAGGAATAGGAAGTAGGGAACCTAGTGCTGTTATAGGTATTCCCTTGGAAAGGATGGATGAGGTTCGGAAAGAAAGGAAAGCTAAGCCCACGAATTGTTGGACCCTTTGAGGTATTAAGACGTATTGGGAAGTTAGCATATGAGCTAGCCCTACCCCCGAACATGAAGCAAGTTCATAACGTGTTCCACGTATCAATATTAAGGAAGTATAATACGGATGCCAGACAAATAGGGGCATACGAGCGCATAGACATGCAACCAGAGTTGACCTATATGGAGAAACCAGTAAGGGTTATAGATCGAAAAGGAACAAGTGCTTAGGAGAAGGGTTATCAAACTAGTCAGAGTTTGGTGGTAGAACCACAATGTGGAAAATTGACTTGAGAGTTAGAAAGTGCAATGCTAAGAAAGTATTCCTATTCATTTTCTATCTGATTCCAGGACGGAATCCTTTTAAGGAGGGGACACTGTAATAACCCCAATTTTTGGAATTTTTGAAACACTGATGAATAGTAACTTTTTGCTGATGATGCTAATTAAGGAAAATTATCAGACAACACTGTATAGGAGTACTGTTATGGAAATTCTGAGATCGTATTGGTATTCCATAAAGTAAATGAGTGTATGTAAAGGTCGTCAGAATTCGAATCCGGACACTTTGATTTTTCCTGAAAATCCACCAGATACTGAAAGAATTGAGTATAAGGTAACGTGATTAAAAGGATTTATATTCAAGGATTATAAGAGAGGATCAAAAAAGGAATATAAAATATTGAGAAAGGTTTAGGGGAACCCAAGTAATAAGATCCCGGATATGATCCCTCATATGACGAACGAGAACGTAAGCGAACCGTATAACAGATAAGTGGTCATTAGCCAAGTAATTAAGGGTTAATCAAAGAGGTTAGTGGGTGATAATGTCATCATACCACAAAGGGAAGACAAGTGTAAAAAGATGACACAAGCTTGATGACATAAGCATGATAAAGGGATTTTATTTTGTTGGTTGATTTTGGACCATGCAAAATTAACCATGGTAAAAAATTTAAATAATTGGCTAAGACAAAAAAAGAAGCAACCAAGCATTATTTCATAAAACAAAAAGAAGGAGAGTTGACTTTTGCTTCCAAGAACAAAGCTCTCGGCCAAAACAAACCCAGCAACTCAAAACTACCATATCTCCCTCAATACTCACTCAAATGTTGTGTTCTATAGCTCGTTGGAAAGGTATTGAGATGGTCTACAACTCTTATTCACAATTCTCGTCCAAATAAGTAAGGTAAGACCCTCATTTTTACAGTTCTTTCAATCGGACTTTTTGAAACTTCAAAGACTAACTCTGTGGTCTTGATTTCTTTGGAAAGATCAAGCTTGTAGGAGGTTCCCTAAGGCTTCCTAGCCACTTAACACCTCCCAAGGAAGGTATAAACTTCAAACCATAGCATTTACTTTGATTATTAGTGAGTTTGATGGTTGGTTTTCTAAATGAGAAGCATGATCTTTGATTATTAGTAGTTTGATTTGAATTTGGAGTGATTTGGTGAATGAATCTTGTTATAGTTAATAGAACTTGATTGTGGTTGGTTGAGATGAAGAATCTGGATAATAAGGACTGGTATAGTATTATTTAGTTGAGGTTTTGATGTGTTAATAATTGTGGGTTGTTTGGTGAGGTTTTGGTGTAGTGAGAAACTTGGTAATCGCGTAAACATAGCCGTCGTAATGCCCATTTTATTCAACTTCTTGTACTTAGTGTTCGGACAGAAAGCTCACTGACCAATCTGTAACCTTGCCATGTTTATCTAGATCATGTTGTAAGCTTCGTTTTGGTATGTGGTTCGCTTAGATCCGATTTACGGTTTAGGAGAAACGTTTGTTTTAAGTAACGGCATTTCGCGACCGAACCATTACCCCTCGCCTTACTTTGAAACCTTGGTTAAGGCCCTTAAATGACTAATGAGAGTATAAAACAATTATGTAAAGTGGATTAGGCAGTTGGAAGGGTACTTGCGAAAGAATCTCCTTAAAACTCTTAATGGTTAATTTATTAAAAATGGTACTCGAGCGACTTAAGTGAATCATTAAGCGCAAAGCGAGCGTTAGAGTCTAATTGGTTATAGTATAGATTCTTAAGCGACTTTGGTTTAATTCCAACTTATATATGGTTTATAGGTTACCAGACTCATCCCAGAACTTTTACCACCCCCAGTCGCTCAGGCAAGTTTTCTACCCGTTATACTGTTGTTGTGATGTATACATACGTATATGCATTATCTTGTGATAGATGCATGATGGTTAATTAGCAAATCTTGCGATATATTGGAGCATGTGATATGGTATATATGCATGTCTGTTTCGTAATCTTGATATATATCTATTGATTCAATTGCTTATAAGTTGCATAATACCTATGCTAGAGATAAGCAGTAATTGCCTATACCCTTAGTATTAGGGACCCGAAGGTGAACATTTTTCTAAACCGGGAGTCGATGTTCCCGAGTATACTATATATATATTGATATAGTTTTCAAAACTATTAATCGAATAAGGTTTATTCGATAACTTTATTTTATTTAATGAATATTATTCTGAATATTCATTCGAGGACTTATGACTCCGCTTACTTTATTTAATGAATATTATTTTGAATATTCATTCGAGGACTTAAGACTCCGTTTATTTTATTTAAGGAATATTATTTTTGAATATTCATTTGAGGACTTATGACTCCGTTTATTTATTAAATAATATTCTTTATTTTATTAAAGAATAATGTTTCGATATTCAAACTTATTTTCGATTATTCAAATAAAGATCGTACTTTCGTATAAGTATATCTTTGGTTATTTACTATTCATTTCAAGTATAAGTTTTAAAACTTCTACTTCAATTATTTTTATAAGGATTATCCTTTTGGGAATATTATTTAAATAATAATATTCAGATATTTTCTAATATATCGGGACTGATTTATTTCATTAAATCAGCATTACTCCAAACATTCTTAAAGTTCGAGTCTTCAAAATGATTTTAAAAGTTAGAGCGGATCCCAAAACTCATTTTCAGATTTAAGATCTTCCTTTCGAAGGAGACTTGAATATTCGCTCAAAAATCTTGGGGATCCGGCTCTGTGGTGTATTTTATATTCGCAACGAGATTGTTGTTTTGAGAAAACAATTTGATTACTTGCCCAACGTTCGGGAAGTAAGTTCATCTAATTGAGTCGGCATAAGCGACAGGCCGGGGTACGGTCTATGAAGGTGTAAGAAGCTGGGTGACAGTCCATCCACGCGTGAGTGGCCGGGTAATGGTCTAGCGCGAGGTCCTAATGCGGCCAGGGTGATGACCGGCGAGGAATTCATCCATCTACAGTAGAAAAGGTTATTTATTGGTATCTTTGCCTGATCAGCAAGATATCGGGTTTATGCCAAAATTCTTTTCCTTTCCAAAATTCATTGGATGTTACAAACTCTGTTCATACTTTACATAACAGAGGTTTCCAGGAAATGTATAAGAGATATATATGTGGATATATATATATATATCGGGACTATATAAAGTATCTCGTAACTTCATTTCTTTTGAATGATATTTCAAAGATTGAATCTATTCAAACCTTTTCTTGTAGTCTCATCTATGTGATTAACTTTTGAAACTGATTATAACTTGAACGGTGGTAGTTCAAGTAGTATTTGGAAAAGATATAAGTATATTGGGGTATCGTGTAACTTCATCTTTTCAACTTATATCTGGTTAATGATTATCTTATGCACGACAAAGATTTTCAGAAAAACGTTGAGACAAGGTTAGATATATGAGATCACCTTCCAACGATATTTTTATACAGTTATAAACTGAAACTCTGTGTATATTATGCATGTCAGAGGATTTCAAAGATTATGAAAAGTATATATACTTATATACTGAATATTTTGCGACTTGGTCGCGTTAAGATATCAACTTGGTTCATTTCTTCTTGACCAAGACTTTCATGAGTACTATGAGAATGCTCATATATTGTTAATTATTATACATATTATTTCGGTGGGCTTGTTGCTCACCCTTGCTTTCTTCTTTCATCACACAACAACAGATAGAAAAGATGAACAGGACCAAGCTTCCAATTCGCAAGCGGTTAGGAAACGTTCCGCAGTTTTCTGGAAGCGTTGATGCCGCCGTAGCTGAGGTAGGAGCTACCAATAGGATAGGTTTTCAACTATTGATGAACCAGACTTATGTATAATATGAATTGTAATAATGGCAAGGAATATGTAAATTATTCAGAAACCCTTTTAAGGTGTAACGGTTTATAATTGTGGAATAAAATGACTTGTGTTATTTTTGGTATTCATCTCTGAGACTATAACTTGTGGTGTGTGTGTGTATATTGTGGGGTCACAGTACTCAGTAGTTGGTTGACTGTTAAGATTAAGTATTGATAAGGGAAATGGAACTCGTGACAACCCGAATCCCCGACCCCGGATTTGGGGGTGTTATAAAAGTCCTGGTGATGCAGTCGAAAAAGAAACTCCATTCCCTCCTTATGTGAGGTCTCTTCAATTATCCCAGCTTCGCCAGAGTCTTCTCATAGCCCAGATTGGCCATTAGCTATTGAAGAACTGGCTCTTCAACTGTTGAATATGTGCAGTTTTCTGGCAGATGGAGTGTTTGTCGAACTGTGGCCAAAGTCACCACATGGGCATCCTCCCCTGTAGTAAAGACAATACTTGGGGACCCATTGACACCACCATCATCATACACGCCTGACCTCCAGAACTCCAGCACTTGAGTTCCTGAGAATGTGTCTGGTTGGGTCAGTGCATAACCTATCTCAGAGTTAGAGAGAAAGTCCTGAACGAAATGAAGATCTGATGGGGCTCACTCTTGCTTAGAATAGCCAAGTAATTGTTGGGGACAAACTTCGCTCTATTAAAAATAATATCTTTTGGTGCCATTTCTGTAAAAAATAAGTGAGAAAATATATTATGCACAAGGTATTTGATAAAAGTCATGTATGAAAAAAGCTTCAGAGAATATTAGAGAGAGAGAGAGAGAATAAGAGAGTTTAAGAATAGAAAAGTGGGTAAAAGATTAGAAAATCTTCTAACTCACATATATATACTCTCTCCACTCAATAGTCCTTTTTAGAAGTAAAACTGACACTTGTACACCTGTCAGCCAGTAAATAGTTAAAGCAGAGTTAGTGGGCACGAGAAATAAGCAATAATTAACGTGCACATGCAGTTTTTCAAGACAAACACGTTTACCACTAACCCAAATGATTATGACTGTTTTTATCTCACCTAATTATATTCTGATTAAATATGACCGTTTCAGTATTTACCACAAATAAGTCAAGTAAATAAATAATGCCACGTAAGCATCAGAGTTTCCATCAGGATTTAATATCAGAACTTGACTATTATCAGATTTTAACAGTCATCAGAACATGGCTTCTTTACTCAAAAAGTGAATGTCAGTTTATGTGCTTCTTCATACAAATACTAACTTGATTCTTCAGAGTTTAATCATCAGAACTTCCATCAGAACTTGTCCTCAGAATTTATGTAAATGACACTTAACTGTTTGTCAAAAACAACTTAATCACCACAGTAATTTTCATCATTCATATGGAGTGAGAGTGTGTGCCTAGCAGAATATTAGATAAAGATTAAAGTCTGATAAACTTCAGTACATCTTAGAAATAAGGCATAACTAAGAAAAATGCTTAAAATCTGTCATTAATAATGAAGTCTACTATAGGATAAATTTGTGCATGAGTCCACCTCAACTGTTTGTGCTCATTTTATGCATCTTTTGAAATTCCTTTTTACTGTGGCTTCTCAGTGTAAGTCAGTCACAACTGCTTATCAGAATTTATGCTATTATCAGAGTATTTCTCCAGTAATCAGAGAATGTGAAAAGTCACCAAGAAAAATTTATTTGCTTTTCTAATGCATATTACTTAATACCAGCAATGCACTTGGATCTTCCCTTCCACATATTTACTCTAGATCTCAAAGGAGTACCTGACTTTAATTTTCTTTTCTTTTCTTTTCTTTTGATAAGTGAGGCTTATCAGCATTTAGTTCATCCTTAAGATTTACTGACATCAGAATTTAACAGATAAGAAGCAAGAATCTAGTTTGTGACTTAGTAATAAGATACACAAAGTAAATTTGACTAAGCTGAAAATCTGAATTTGCTTATGTTAATGAATTTCCATATAAACAACTAATTCAAACATGGGATTTCTAGTATGTTAAAGACTACTAGGACAGCATCTAGCACAGTTATCCTCATTGAATTGAATAGTCACAAAATATTCACGTCACTATCAGAGTATATAGATCCACATCAGATAACAATCAGCATTTAATGTATTTCAATTTAAGTACAGATTACATGAAGATAAGACAATCTGTAAATACTGATCATAAAGTCTGATGCATGAGAACAAAAACTAAGCAGATTTAGAGAAAGAACCTGAAACCATTCCAAGTTCATTTACCAGTCTTGTAAAAGTAGCTTCACATAGTGGTTTTGTGAATATATCTGCTAGTTATTGATCTGTTGGAACAAAATGCAATTCCACTGTACCTTCCATCACATGTTCCCTTATGAAATGGTACCTAATGCTGATGTGATTTATCATTGAGTGTTGAACTGGATTACCTGTCATAGCAATAGCACTTTGATTATCACAGTAAATAGGTATTTTAGAAAATTCTAACCCATAATCCAGTAACTGATTCTTCATCCAAAGAATCTGTGCACAACAGCTTCCTGCAGCAATATATTATGTTTCTGCAGTTGATATGGAAATTGATTTCTGTTTCTTGCTAAACCAAGAAACCAATCTGCCTCCAAGAAATTGGCAGCTTCCATTTGTGCTTTTCCTGTCTATTTTGCATCCTGCAAAATCTGCATCTGAGTAACCTATTAGCTTAAAATCTGATTCTCTAGGATACCACAATCCTAGATCAGCTGTACCCTTGAGGTACTTAAAAATTCTTTTCACAGCTATTAGATGAGATTCTCTTGGATCAGCCTGAAATCTTACACAAAGACAGGTAGCATACATGATATCAGGTCTACTAGCAGTTAAATAGAGTAAAGAGCCAATCATACCTCTGTAGTTAGTAATATCTACTGATGAACCAGTATATTTATCTAACTTGGTTGCAGTGGCCATAGGAGTAGATGCAGTTGAACTGTCTTGCATTCCAAATTTCTTCAGTAAATTTCTGGTGTACTTGGATTGACAGATGAAAGTACCTTCTTCATTTTGCTTGATTTGAAGTCCCAGAAAATAACTAAGTTCTCCCATCATACTTATTTGATATCTTGACTGCATTAACTTTGCAAACCTTTCACAGAGTTTGGCATTTATAGAACCAAATATGATATCATCAACATATATTTGTACCAAAATAAAGTCCTTTCCATGGTTGAGGTAGAACAGTGTTTTATCAATTGTGCCTCTGTGAAATCCACTTTCCAGAAGGAATCGAGCTAAAGTCTCATACCATGCTCTTGGAGCTTGCTTAAGGCCATAAAGTGCTTTGTCAAGCCTGTAGACATGATTTGGAAATTTTGAATTTACAAAGCCTGGAGGTTGTTCAACATATACCTCTTCTTCAAATTCTCCATTGAGAAAAGCACTTTTCATATCCATTTGAAAGACTTTAAACTTTTTGTGAGCAGCATAAGCAAAAAAGATTCTTATGGCTTCCAATCTAGCAACTAGTGCAAATGTTTCATCATAATCAATACCCTCATGTTGAGAGTAGCCTTTAGCAACCAGCCTTGCTTTGTTCCTTGTAATTATGCCATCACTATCAGTTTTGTTTCTGAACACCCACTTTGTGCCAACTACTGATCTGTTCTTTGGTCTTGGCACTAGGGTCCAGACTTTATTTCTTTCAAATTTATTTAACTCTTCCTGCATTTCTTGCACCCAATCAGCATCTTGAAGAGCTTCTTCCACTTTCTTTGGTTCAGTCTGAGATAGAAAAGAATGATAGAGACATTCATTTGATATTGCAGTTCTAGTTCTGACACCTGCTTCAGGATCTTCAATTATTAAGTTAGGTGTATATGATTTGGTCCACTTTCTTGCAGATGGAAGTTGATTTCTAGAACTGGATCCTCCCCCATGATCCATGCTATCTCCATCAGCATTTTCTGATGCTCCCCTTGTAGTTATGCTCTCTGAGACTTCAGAATTTGAGTTAGATCCTTCAGGATTTGAAGAATCAGAGTTTCCAGAATTATCAGAATTTGGCTCATCAGAACTTGATGAATCAGAACTTGAAGAGCCAGTGACAGGTTCTGATGCTTCTTGAGAGTCTTGAGTTGTGGTAGGATCTTTAGCTTGCTCCCCCTGGACAGGTGCATTTTCCTTTAGAGTTGTTACCATAGTTTCAATGACATCAAAACTTAACCCGTCAGTACTTACAGGATCAGAGTTTAAGTCATCAGAATTTATATAATCAGAATTTAAATCTTCAATTTCAAATCTCAGCTGATCATGATCATTAAAATCTTCAAGTCCAGTAATCTTCTTATCATCAAAAGATACATTGATAGATTCCATGACAACCCTTGTTCTTAAATTGTAGACTCTGAAGGCTTTTGTGGAAAGTGGATATCCAACAAAAATTCCTTCATCAGCTTTTAGATCAAATTTTGACAGCTGTTCAGGATGAGTCTTAAGAACAAAACATTTACATCCAAATACATGAAAGTATTTCAGATTTGGCTACTTTTTCTTGACCATCTCATATGGTATTTTTCCATGCTTGTTTATGAGTGTAGCATTCTGTGTAAAACAAGCAGTCTGCATAGCTTCAGCCCAAAAGTAGGTTGATAAAACTTTGCTTCATCAAGCAGTTCGTGCAGCTTCAATGAGAGTTCTGTTCTTTCTTTCTACAACTCCATTTTGCTGTGGAGTTCCAGGTGCAGAAAATTCCTATTTGATTCCATGCTCTTTGCAGAACTCTTCCATGATTGAATTCTTGAACTCAGTGCCATTATCACTTCTTATAATTTTAACAGAATCTTTGACCAATTTATCCAGTTGTCTGACATGATCAGTTAGAGTAGATATAGTTTCATTCTTCTTGTGCAAGAAATACACCCAAGTGTATCTTGTGAACTCATCCACTATAACCATAGCATATTTCTTCTTTGCAATAGACATGACATTGACTGGACCAAATAGATCAACATGCAGTAGGTGATAAGGCTCAAGAATTGAGGATTCAGTTTTGCTCTTGAAAGAAGATTTTCTTTGTTTTGCCTTTTGACATGAATCACAAAGGCCATCAGGAGCAAATACTGATTTTGGCAGTCCTCTCACAAAATCTTTCTTTACAATCTCATTTATGTTGTTGAAATTTAAATGAGAGAGTCTTTTGTGCCAATTCCAGCTTTCTTCAATTGATGCTCTACTCAATAGACAGATTGTAGAACCATCAGAACTTGTTGAAAGTTTGGCTTCATAATTGTTACCATGCTTGTAACCTTTCAGAACCACTTTGCCTGTAGAATTGCTTACCACTTCACAGTGTTCTTCAAAGAAATCCACATGATAACCTCTGTCACAGATTTGACTCACACTTAGCAGATTGTGTTTAAGTCCTGAGACAAGAGCTAGTGATTCAATAATGACATTCCCACGATTGATATTGCAATATCTCAGAGTTTTTCCCATGTTACCATCTTCATAAGAAACTCTTGGGCCAGCTTTCTCCACAAAGTCTGATAGTAGGGCTTTATTTCTAGTCATATGTCCTGAACATCCAATGTCCAGAACTATGATATTTTTCCTGTTGCCTTACAATCACAAAGACCACTAATGGTTAGTTTTAAGGACCCAGACTTTCTTGGATCCATTGGCCTTTTTAAGTGTGTTAGCATTTGCAGCGGATTTAGTTTCAGAGTTTATGCTAACTGTTAGGGCAAAAACACGCGCTAATATTCACGCAAGTATACGCGTTCGCAAGTAGTATAAGATATTATCGCTCAATGCTAAGACAAATAACAAATTGGGTTTTGATTAAACTAAGAGATTATACTAAATAACATTAACTAAGAGAATTGAGGTTGAATTACTATATATGACAAACATGGGATTCTAACTTCATTAAATAATTCATTCAATAGCCTTATTGTTCTTAACATTAGCATGTGATGGTGATGACACTAATCAGATAACACAAAACTGATAAACGCCAACTTTCGTTGCACGAGTACCATTCTACCAGACATCCACAAAAGAGATAGAAGTTGAATAGGCACCAATTATATTGAGACATTATATGTCTATAGAATTTGACAATATAACGGTTTAAGCATAAGTTATCTATCTTAATTACATAGGGCAAGTAAAACGGTTAGAGTTACCCACTAATCATGCATACAATACATGAACCTATGCTAGCATGGCAAGTTCTAAACCTCTATATTCACTGTCGTTTCAATAGAGATTAACACGCTATCTTATATGTTAGCTACGCACATAAAACGAATAAGCACAATCAATACTAGGATATCAATCAATCACCATACACCAAGATATCGGAATAATTTATTTATTGAAATCCATAAGTAAATCCGCTAGAACCCCATGATAACGATTAGCCCATAATCGAACTCATCGTCACCATGGGTTCCAATGAAAGCATGGTATAAACAAGGACTTAATAAAACTGAATAATATTTAAAGTACGAATAAACGAGATCTAGGTTCAACAAGAACGAAAATGAGCATCCAAAGTTACAACTAATTCAAAGAATCACAAGTTGAAAACAAGATCTTCTTTTTCGGAGTTGTTCTATGCTTCTAGGTCTTCTCCTTGGTATCCCAATCTTCCTGGATGATGAAAACCCCTTTTTTAAGTATATATACGCCCCTAGTGGACCTGGACCCTTAAAATCGTCAAATTCCACTCAAAAAAGGCTTTTTCAGCGAAATCAGCGACCAGTCGCGCCTTGGGCGGCCGCTCAGCTCTCCTGGGTGGGCGCTCAGCTCCTGGGCGGGCGCTCAGCTCTCCTGGGCGGGCGCTCAGCTCCTGTCTGGAAAAATTTCTGATGAATCTTGTTTTGGCCATAACTTGAGTTCTACTCGTCAGAATTAGGCGATTCAACTGCCCACGCGAAGCTATTGAGATTCTCTACAACTTGACAATGGACTTGGCTTCCAAATATGATCATTTTTATCATATTTTCTTTAAAAGCTCTTTTCTTCATTTAACTGATACCTGAAATGCAATAATACAAAAATACATCAAAATACCAACAACTTGAGTCCAAAACACCAATTTAAGCATGTAATAAAGTGTTCCAAGTGGATATAAAATCCACTTATCACACCCCTAAACTTGAATCGATACTTGTTCTCAAGCATAAACAGACTCAAAACTATAAAGAAACCTAATGCATGAATGCAACTACGTGAATGCAACTAAATGATAATGCAATCGATCCCCTCGGAATAACCATAACCAAATGAATAAGCCAATGCCTCTAAGAATGCAATGACTTTAAACAGAGCTCGAATAAATCCCACAAACCAACTCACAAACCAGAAACGTGCGTGTGTGTAATGCCTAACAGATATCTCTCGATACTAGATCAATAACCATAACTTATCTATCATCGAAACAATCAAAAGTTTATAAACAGAATAGACAATAAATGCATTATGACTCACAACACCTCCTTTCTACTAGAGTTATACAAGGATTCACACTATTATTGAACACATAGCAAATATGCTTATTTGACTGTGCAATGAATGAGGTCCCAAAATGAAAGAGATATGTCCTAAGTCCAATCATGTATGAGGATTTAGGAATAACTTTTATGTAATCTGTTTTGATTTCATTGATATTAATAAAAGACTTGTTTTTGTTTTTATCGCGGGCTCTATCTATTTTAAGTGTTTAAAAAAGATATACCACAGTTTAGAGTAAAGCTTCATTATGAAGGATGTCTGTTCTTATAGACATTTGTGTGGTGACACTATAGCTAGTATGTAGGTGCTTATTATAGAATAAGTTCACTGAACATGACTCACACCACTGAACAACTGATGGAGTTCACTCATGTGTCAGCAGTTGTTCACATAGTGATAGTTGTACAAGTATCCTTAGACTTGAGGTCATCATAGTCATTTTGTGTACACTAAACTATGCTTTGGTTTAGTTCTTAGTCTCCAGAGAGAATTATAATGGCTCTACTAGGTATAGGAATTTATACACGAAGATAGTGTATGATCAATAAAGGATCTACCCCTTCCAGTGAAGGAAGAGAATTTTCAATGCTGATCCACTTATGCTAGTTCAGGAATCTCTGGCCAGAGTGAATGAAATTAGAAAGGAGTTTCTAATTTACATTAAATAGAACTAAGCATAGTGAATGGGAAAGCAAATGATTAAATAAGATAGGCCTGACACAAGTTCCATGCCTTGTATTTAATCGTGACATTGCAGGGTAGAAGGAATTGATTGTACGGTAACTACTCACTGAATAGGTTATTGGTATTCTAAGCAGTGAATTCGTATTATCCGGATAGTCGCTATATGCTGAGAAGTATCCCTCACGATGTAGAATAAATATGATTAATTTATTAATTAATCATATTTAATGAATTAGAGAATTTATATAAATAATGATAAAATAGTTTTATTATTATTTATTTCTACTACCGGCTTAATATTGAACCTACAGGATCACACCATAAAAGAGAATGATTTAATGGTGGAGGAATTAATTAATAATGGCTGGTAATTATTTATTTGTGAAATAAGCAATTAATTAGCAAATTTAATAATTGATTAAATGAGATTTAATTAATTCTTAATATTATTAATTAAGAATTTAATTTTGGAAATTAAATCAAGTGAGAGAATTATTTTTCTAAAGTGTTTAGAAAAGGGATTAATGATTAAAAGGTGTTTTAATTATTAGTTAATTGGTTAATAAGAATAATCAATTAAAGGGTTAATAATAATAATATTTTATGGAAAATTTGCAGCTGAAAATTTTGCCTATAAATATATTATTATAAACCCTATTTTTTGCCTCAACCTAAAATTTACAAAAATCCTAATTCTCTCCACCTCCTCCTCCTCCATTACATCGATTTCTTGGTGGATACCGGTGGAGTATTTCACACTTGAGGAGCAGCTGCTAAAGATCTCCGCTCGTGGTTCTTGGATCGCTTTTAAAGGTTAGAAACGATCCCTAGATTTAATTCATGATCTGTATGCGTATTATATGGATTTTATATCGTAAAAATTATTTTACCATGCTTCCGTGATAGATAAAATCCTAAAATGGTATCAGAGCATAGGTTGTATGCATATAGATCTGTGATAAAAATTTTAGAATTTTATGTGCTTGTATGAATTAATTATGATTTTTACAAGTAATATCATGGATTAGTTATGACTAATTAGAAATTGTTTCTCAGAATTATTTTGATTGTAGATCTGGGTTCTACAAGTGTTGTAGATCGTCTGGGTATTTTTTTCATAATTTTATGATGTATGGATTAATTGTTATGAATTTTTGAAGTTATTTTAATTAAATTCATAATTAAATATATATATAATCTGTAAAGTATATATATATGTTTTCTTGCTGTTGTGGCTTTTAAAGCTTTAATGGTGGCACGAAAAGAGAGAAGGCGGCATGTTTTTCTGTGCGAAACAAGTACGGCGGCGACTGTCGGAACAGGGGGGCCGCGCATCTGACGTGCGCGCGTGGGGCACACACGCTCGTGTGTCACACGCGGCGCGTATCAGACATGCGCGAGTCAAAGGTCAGCGTAGTGCTGACGTCATGCTGACGTCATCAGATGACGTCATGCTGACGTCAGCTTAGGGTTTTGGGTGCGTGAGGCGCGTGTGCGCGTGGGGGCGCGTAGACGACAGTCTTACACACGCCTGACAGCGCGTGTGCGCGTGGCGGCGCGTGGATTTTCTTTTCGAGGCGCGTGTGGGCGCGTGCTTGGTCAGAATGGGGCGTGCTTGGTGCCGTTGGATTCGTCTTTTCGAGACGTATCTAATGGTATATTATATTTTATTTTCTGAAATTGTTTCGGACTGTTTATAGCTAACAGAAGTATTTTAAAGCATGTTTTTAACTGTTTTAATTACTTTAAATGCCTCATGTGATACATAGAGATGTATAGTGCTTAGACCCATACGCTACATGATTTAACATGCCTACCATTACGTTTATTCATGCTTTTATATGTGATATATGCTTAGTTTATCATGCGATGATAGATTTAGGTGAACGTTATTAACATAAGGCGTTTGTTAGACAATCTAGTATAGTGAAATTGTTTCATGACCTTAATATAAATATTATGAATATGATCATGAGATTCTTGTGTTTATGAAACACGTAATTGAATATGAATTTTCAATATTGAGAGAAAGGATGATTCTATCAACAACAGATTTCTATCTGTAAGAAAGGGTTATTAAGTGACGCCTCTCGACAATGCTCCACCCGATCTGGGAATCATCTGATTATCGATTATTGATTTGAAATATTTAATTTAAAAGGAAGAATCTCTTTATAATATTATTATGATTGTAACGTAATATAATCCCTCTAAAATTAAATAATATCAAGTAGTAATTGGCCAATGACACAACGGGCTTGTGTCGGTCATAGCCTTCCAACATGGTAGAAAATGGTTCTTATTTTTAAATCATTATCGTTTCATGCTACAGCCGAGGGCTTTGATTTTGAAATAAGAAATACTTGTCTATTATATAGAGATGTGTACATTGAATTAGAATCTAAAGGTCGTTACGTGCTACCGCCGTGGGCCGTTGGAGACTGATTCAATTGTACGAAATGTTGGGTTAGACTTGACTTAGAATATTGAGTTTGTCGTGCTACAGCCGTGACTCAATTATTCAAGAGGCTAAAGTTATATTAGGGAATAATATAAGATGTAATTGACAAGAGTTTTCTTCCTATTGAACATCACATGACGTTTCGTGCTACAGCCGAGGTTGTGTGATAGAATGTAGGATCCCTATTCCCACTAGCATTATGAATGCTTAATTTTCACTTAGGGGTTGAATAAATTAGATAAACTAATGGGAGATACTTATGAATAAAGACCCGATTCATATAGTATTTTGAAATGAAATTGAATATTTGCTAAGTGTTGTTATATGTTTATCTTTTACAGATTTACTATATTCGTCATGTCTTCTGCACTATCACTCCGAAGCATACTAGATGCTCGCAAGTTGACTGGTCCTAATTTAGCTGTTTACTTTCACTATAACAAGTTGGGGCACTGGAAGAGGAACTGCAAGGTTTACCTTGCAGAATTGAAGAAGAAGAAGGGTAGTGAGACTACCGCTTCTGATTCAGGCATGTTCATGATCGAAGTTAATATGTCACTAGGTCATATTAGTGAAAATAGACTGCGGACATTGCATAAGGAAGGGTTACTTGACCCCTTTGATTTTGAATCATATCCTACATGCGAGTCTTGTCTATTGGGTAAAATGACCAAACTCCATTTAGTGGACATGGAGAAAGGGCTGCAGATTTGCTAGGATTGGTACACGCAGATGTATGTGGACCAATGTCTACACAAGCTATGGGTGGATTTTCATACTTCAATACTTTCATAGATGATCGATCTAGATTCGGATATATGTATTTGATGAAACACAAGTCTGAAGCCTTTGAAAAGTTCAAAGAATATAAGTATGAAGTGGAGAAACAAACCAAACATAGTATTATAACTCTTCGATCAGATCGAGGTGGTGAATACTTGAATGGAGAGTGTCTAGATTATCTCAAAGAAAATGGTATAGTCTCCCAGTTGACTCCTCCATATACTCCACAGTTGAATGGGGTATCTGAAAGGAGAAATCGAACTTTGTTAAACATGGTTCGGTCCATGATGAGCTATGCGAATCTTCCAGTATTCCTGTGGGGTTATGCATTGGAAACCTCAGCATATTTACTGAATAAGGTGCCTTCCAAATCTGTTCCTCAAACTCCATATGAGATATGGAAAGAAAGGAAACCGAGTCTTAAACACGTTAAGATTTGGGGATGTCCAGCTTATGTCAAGAAAGTTGACCCAGATAAGCTGGAATCTCGATCCGTAAAATGTAATTTTGTGGGATATCCTAAAGAGAATTTAGGGTATTACTTTTACACCGATCATCGGGTGTTTGTCTCCAGACATGCTACCTTCTTGGAAAAGCAGTTTATCCTTGAAGGAAACAGTGGGAGCAAAATTGAACTTGATGAAGTTCAAGAAGCACAAACTACTAAGGATCAAGTGGAAACACCTGTTCAGACTGAACAACCTTCTGTGGAACAGCCCATTCGTAGGTCAGGGAGAGTGTCTCGCCAACCTGAGAGGTATTATGGCCTTGTCGTTGAGAATGACAATGAGTTGTCAATTATTGATGATGACGACCCTGTGACCTATAATGAGGCTATGAGTAGCGTTGACTCAGAGAAATGGCATAGTGCCATGAAATCCGAAATTGAACCTATGTATACCAACCAAGTATGGACTCTGGTTGAGGCGTCTGAAGGTGTTAAGCCTATTGGGTGCAAGTGGGTATACAAAAGAAATATTGGAGCAGATGGCCAGGTGGAGACCTATAAGGCCAGGCTCGTGGCAAAAGGATTCAAACAAAGGCAAGGGATTGACTTTGATGAAACTTTTTTGCCTGTAGCCCTGTTAAAATCAATTTGGATTTTGCTTGTGATTGCTGCTTACTATGACTATGAGATCTGGCAAATGGACGTGAAAACGGCCTTCCTCAATGGGGAACTTGAGGAGGAAGTGTATATGACACAGCCAGAGGGTTTTCTTTCCAAGGGAAATGAACACCTAGTGTGTAAGCTGCTGCGAACCATATATGGTTTAAAGCAAGCTTCTCGTAGATGGAACATCCGTTTTGATGAGACAATCAAAGAGTTTGGTTTTATCAAAAACATAGATGAACCATGTGTCTACAAGAAGGTTAGTGGGAGCGCAGTAACATTTCTTGTATTGTATGTAGATGACATACTTCTTATAGGAAATGATATACCGATGCTGCAATAAGTCAAAGTATGGCTATCAAAGAACTTCACCATGAAGGACTTGGGAGAAGCATCCTACATTCTCGGTATGAAGATCTATAGAGATAGATCTAGAAGAATGATAGGTCTTACCCAGGGTACATACATCCAGAAAGTGCTTAAAAGGTTTAGCATGGAAAACTCCAAAAGAGGTCTCATATCGATGAGCCATGGAGTGTCCCTTTCCGAGAAAATGTCTCCTAAGACACCTGAGGAAAGAGAGCATATGAGTATGATTCCTTATGCTTCAGCAATAGGATCTATCATGTATGCGATGTTGTGTACTAGGCCTTATGTTGCTTATTCAATTAGTGTGACGAGCAGATGTCAGTCCAATCCAGGTGAAGACCACTAGAAAGCAGTGAAAAACATCCTTAAGTACTTACGAAGGACTCAGGACATTTTTCTTGTTTTTGGTGGTGAATCTGAGTTGAAAATAGAAGGTTATACTGACTCTAGTTTTCAATCAGAAAGTGATAGCAAATCCATGTCAGGGTACGTGTTTACTCTGAATGGTGGTGCGATTAGTTGGAAGAGTTCCAAACAGTCTACAACGGCTGACTCCACAGCGGAAGTAGAATATATAGCTGCAAGTGAGGCTGCAAAGAAGCCGTTTGGATGAGGAAATTTGTTTCTGAGTTGGGAGTTGTTCCTAGCGTTGAAGAGCCAATTATGTTGTATTGTGATAACAACGCAGCAATAGCACAAGCCAAGGAACCTAGGTCTCGTAAAAATTCCAAACATGTCCTGCGGCGCTTTCATCTGATTAGGGAGATTGTTGAAAGAGGAGATGTCAACGTCGAGAGAGTTGACACATATAACAACATAGTAGACCCTTTAACAAAGCCACTTTCTCAAAGTCACTTTGATCGTCATAAAGATAATATGGGTATTAGATACCAGAGTGATTGGCTTTAGTACAAGTGGGAGATTGAAAGAGATATGTCCTAAGTCCAATCATGTATGAGGATTTAGGAATAACTTTTATGTAATCTGTTTTGATTTCATTGATATTAATAAAAGACTTGTTTTTTTTTATTGCGGGCTCTATCTATTTTAAGTGTTTAAATAAGATATACCACAGTTTAGAGTAAAGCTTTTTATGGATTGTGATGAGATCATAATAATGAGACCTAAAAGATGATAAATCTAAACTTAAATAGTTCCTGGTCGTAGGATTACTAACTGGTAATTAATAATCTGTAAAGATCGGTACATACTATGCTTGCTTCATTATGAAGGATGTCTGTTCTCATAGATATTTGTGTGGTGACACTATAGCTAGTATGTAGGTGCTTATTATAGAATAAGTTCACTGAACATGACTCACACCGCTGAACAACTGATGGAGTTTACTCATGTGTCAGCAGTTGTTCACATAGTGATAGTTGTACAAGTATCCTTAGACTTGAGGCCATCATAGTCATCTTGTGTACACTGAACTATGCTTTGGTTTAGTTCTTAGTCTCCAGGGACAATTATAAGGGCTCTACTGGGTATAGAAATTTGTACACAAAGATAGTGTATGATCAATAAAGGATCTGCCCCTTCCAGTGAAGGAAGAGAATGTTCAATGTTGATCAACTTATGCTAGTTCAGGAATCTCTGGCCAGAGTGAATGAAATTAGAAAGGAGTTTCTAATTTACATTAAATAGAACTAAACATAGTGAATGGGAAAGCAAATGATTAAATATGATAGGCTTGACACAAGTTCCATGCCTTGTATTTAATCGTGACATTGCAGGGTAGAAGGAATTGATTGTACGGTAACTACTCACTGAATAAGTTCTTGGTATTCTAAGCAGTGAATTCGTATTATCCGGATAGTCGCGATATGCTGAGAAGTATCCCTCACGATGTAGAATAAATAAGATTAATTTATTAATTAATCATATTTAATGAATTAGAGAATTTATATAAATAATGATAAATAGTTTTATTATTATTTATTTCTACTACCGGCTTAATATTGAACCTACAGGGTCACACCATAAAAGAGAATGATTTAATGGTGGAGTAATTAATTAATAATGGCTGGTAATTATTTATTTGTGAAATAAATAATTAACTAGCAGATTTAATAATTGATTAAATGAGATTTAATTAATTCTTAATATTATTAATTAAGAATTTAATTTTGGAAATTAAATCAAGTGAGAGAATTATTTTTCTAAAGTGTTTAGAAAAGGGATTAATGATTAAAATGTGTTTTAATTATTAGTTAATTGGTTAATAAGAATAATCAATTAAAGGGTTAATAATAATAATATTTTATGGAAAATTTTCAGCTGAAAATTTTGCCTATAAATATACTATTATAAACCCTATTTTTTGCCTCAACCTAAAATTTACAAAAAACCTAATTCTCTCCACCTCCTCCTCCTCCATTAAATTGATTTCTTGGTGGATACCGGTGGAGTGCTTCACACTTGAGGATCAGCTGCTAAGGATCTCCGTTCGTGGTTCTTGGATCGCTTTTAAAGGTTAGAAACGATCCCTCGATTTAATTCATGATCTGTATGCGTATTATATGGATTTTATATCGTAAAAATTGTTTTACCATACTTCCGTGATAGATAAAATCCTACACAAAAGACTTATGCAATAATACCCATGTAGCGAGCGTTAGGTTAGCGGATCCCAGACTATAAAAGCCTTAGGTCACTAGGCACAAAGTCCCCTAGAACTTAATAACTCGAGTATTAAAGAGCTCACTCTTGATCAATTATGCATAAACACATACTTTTTTTCTTTCTTTTTTCTTTTTTTTCTTTTCTTTTTTTTTTCAATAATTTCTGAATGAGTGTGTTTCGCTCCATCTCATTCAACCCTAGACTACTCATAAAAATATGAGCCGGCTACTAGCCATTTGACACCTAGCCTTACAACAACTAGCAATGAAATCCAAGTTTTTCTCCAGATAAAAAAATCAGTGTTTTTACGTCATTGCGAGAATATCACAAATTCTAAATATAACCAAGTGATTAAATCTCAACAACAAACAAGTATGATCATGATCTAGATCAAAAGCAACCCTATAAGACTTTGTGAAAATATTTGTTTCTGGCATGCAAATCAATTCATTAGGACTTAAACATCCCTCTATTCGTCACCACCACACTGAAATCAACATCAACTTATCAAATATCATAGTTCATCTTAAGGGATCATGCTAAATATGCATCCAAATGAAACTATATGAAATCACATAAAAACAAACAAATATGTCCTAAATGAACAATCATGCAAAAATATGAATGAACTACAACTAAACATGCAATATGAATATATATGAATCTATATGGACACACACACTACTAATCCTTACATTATCACAAAAACTTGTTAGGGCAAAAACATGCGCTAATATTCACGCAAGTATACGCGTTCGTAAGTAGTATAAGATATAAATCAGATTCGTTCCCACAGAGACTGGTTTAGGTTAAGTTCAATTTATGCACCTATGCAACAATATACGGTTATCGCTCAATGCTAAAACAAATAACAAATTGGGTTTTGATTAAACTAAGAGATTATACTAATTAACATTAACTAAGAGGATTGAGGTTGAATTACAATATATGATAAATATGGGACTCTAACTTCATTAAATACTTCATTCAATAGTCTTATTGTTCTTAACTTTAGCATGTGATGGTGATGACACTAATCAGATAACACGAAACTGATAAACGCCAACTTTCGTTGCACGAGTACCATTTTACCAGACATCCACAAAAGAGATAGAAGCTGAATAGGCACCAATTATATTGAGACCCTATATGTCTATAGAATTTGACAACATAACGGTTTAAGCATAAGTTATCTATCTTGATTACATAGGGCAAGTAAAACGGTTAGAGTTACCCATTAATCATGCATACAATACATGAACCTATGCTAGCATGGCAAGTTCTAAACCTCTATATTCACTGTCGCTTCAATAGAGATTAACACGCTATCTTATATGTTAGCTACGCACATAAGACGAATAAGCACAACCAATACTAGGATATCAATCAATCACCACACACCAAGATATTAGAACAATTTATTTATTGAAATCCATAAGTAAATCCGCTAGAACCCCATTATAACGATTGGCCCATAACTGAACTCATCGTCACCATGGGTTCCGATGAAAGCATGGTATAAATAAGGTCTTAATAAAACTGAATAATAATTAAAGTACGAATAAACGAGATCTAGGTTCAACAAGAACGAACATGAGCATCCAAAGTTACAACTAATTCAAAAAATCACAAGTTGAAAATAAGATCTTCTTTTTCAGAGTTGTTCTGTGCTTCTAGCTCTTCTCCTTGGTATCCCAATCCTCTCGGATGATGAAAACCCCTTTTTTAAGTATATATACGCCCCTAGTGGACCTGGACCCTTAAAATCGTCAAATTCCACTCAAAAAAAGCTTTTTCAGCGACCAGCCGCACCTTGGGCGGCCGCTCAGCTCTCCTGGGTGGGCGCTCAGCTCCTGGGCGGCCGCTCAGCTCTCCTGGGCGGGCGCTCAGCTCCTGTCTGGAAAAATTTCTGATGAATCTTGTTTTGGCCATAACTTGAGTTCTACTCGTCAGAATTAGGCGATTCAACTGCCCACGCGAAGCTATTGAGATTCTCTACAACTTGACAATGGCCTTGGCTTCCAAATATGATCACTTTTTAACATATTTCCTTTAAAATCTCTTTCTTCATTTAACTGATACCTGAAATGCAATAACACAAAAACACATCAAAATACCAACAACTTGAGCCCAAAACACCAATTTAAGCTTGTAATAAAGCGTTAAGTGGATATAAAATCCACTTATCACACCCCCAAACTTGAATCAATGCTTGTCCTCAAGCATAAACAAACTCAAAACTACAAAACAAACCTAATGCATGAATGCAACTACGTGAATGCAACTAAATGATAATGCAATCGATCCCCTGGGAATAACCATAACCAAATGAATAAGCCAATGCCTCTAAGAATGCAATGACTTTAAAAAGAGCTCGAATAAATCCCATAAACCAACTCACAAACCAGAAACGTGCGTGTGTGAAATGCTTAACAGATATCTCTCGATACTAGATCAATAACCATAACTTATCTATCATTGAAACAATCAAAAGTTTATAAACAGAATAGACAATAAACGTAATATGACTCACAACACCTCCTTTCTACTAGATTTATACAAGGATTCACACTATTATTGAACACATAGCAAAGATGCTTATTTGACCGTGCAATGAATGAGGTCCCAAAAGACTTATGCAATAATAACCATGTAGCGAGCGTTAGGTTAGCAGATCCCGGACTATAAAAGCCTTAGGTCACTAGACACAAAGTCCCCTAGAACTTAATAACTCGAGTATTAAAGAGCTCACTCTTGATCAATTATGCATAAACACATACTTTTTTTCTTTCTTTTTTCTTTTTTTTTCTTTTCTTTTTTTTCAATAATTTCTGAATGAGTGTGTTTCGCTCCATCTCATTCAACCCTAGACTACTCATAAAAATATGAGCCGGCTACTAGCCATTTGACGCCTAGCTGTGGCGCCCTCCAAACCCGGGTCAGAAGTTTGGGGTCCACACACACTGTTTACAACCTGCTTATAACATTAATAAAGATAATAATAATAATATACAGTGACCCTACTTACCAACTACCACGGATCGCAACAGGTTAAAGTATGCACACAAGCCAAACACACTAATATATTACATACCGATTAAATCCCAACGATTCAAACTCAAACTGAGTATTAAACATATTATAAACTTTTACAATTTACATTATTCCAAAAGAAGCCTACTAGCTCAGCTTCAACAGCCTTAATCCCTAGCTCTCGCACTGGACTGGGGAACCTTGCCTACCAACTGGTTCCTTTTTAACTGGAAAGAGTATAAACAACATCGCACAAATGAGCTAACTAGCTCAGCAAGTCACAATGACAAAACTGAGAATAATGATTATCAAGTGAATATGGTTATGATATCAAGTGAATAATGGATTATGATTTAGAATTGGATACTATACTTTTATTTTAAAACCAAGGTTAGGCTACTGATCAGTCATGCACTAACCCCGAGCAAAGCACACAACATTGCTCTAACTACTGGATCCAAGGCACACATTGGCCTAACTTGACCATTATATGGTCTGACCAAGAATCTGGTCCACAATTTTATGAAAACAATCCAATTCTAACATAATAACAAAATTAAACAATAATAAACAATAATCAGAATCATTAACAACAGTGAGTGTTTAAAAATGAAAGGGTTTCAACCCTTGTGTGGATCAACAAGGTACTTTCAAGGTTTGGATGTTGGGTAATGAAAGAATTGGATAATAAAGGAATCAATGTTTCAGGGTTTCAAGAATTTAGTCTTTCAAAGCATAAGATACCATGGGTTGAGTATAAAATAATTCAGTTCAGTGTTTGGTATTTAGTTTGTATGTATTTGTGGAGTGGTATCGTAGATTTGTGGTTCATGTTTGGGTATACAATAATCAATGGCTTAGAAAGAGTATGGTTCATGGCTCAAGAACAATAACTGAAATTAGGGTTTAGGTTTCTGTGCTTCAAAGCACTTGCAATGTCAACAAGACTATCAAGTACTACAATATCTCGAGAAAGTTCAGAACACTTGCCTGGTATTATCTTACTATCCTGCACTCGCTTCCAATCACAATCGTTTTACTCCTCAACTACTTGTTTCCCTTTCCTACGTCTTGCCTCTTCTGCTCACATATTATAAGCATCTATCAATCATCAACTCATAGGATTCTATTCAACACATACTTCTATCTACCCTTCGTTTTACCCAAATCCGATTAACGGATTAAAAGTTATGCAATAATCAAGTAAACACCGAATGTATAGACCGATAGTCAATCAACAAGTCACATATAACACATAATACATCACATAATCAATGACAAATCATTTATAAAGAAGTCTCGGGTTATAAATAGGCTTTCGGGTATTTAAAATGATTTTTAAACCATTTTTCGAAATTAAAACGGGTCGTTGGATCAATTTCGGGTTAATAAACAGGGTTCGGCTGGCCAATTCTGGCTCCGAAACAATTTTATAATAATTATCGAGCCTTGGAAATAATTTAGAATAATATTTTTAAAGCTCGAAACTATTTTTTGGAATTTTTAAATTATCTTTAAATAATTAAATCTAATTAAATAATTAATTAAAATCAATTAATAATTAATTAAATCAATTAATCAATTAATTTTCGAATTAATTGACCAATTAATCAATTAAAAATTAACTGAAATTAATTTACTAATTAATTCAGATATATTTTTGAATTAAAAATAATTTTCGGAATTAAAATACTAATTTTTTTGAATTTTCAGAAATTAAAAATGAATTTTTATAATAAAAATAAATAGGAAATATGATTTTTAAACATTTTATAAACAGGAATCCTATTTTTGAAAACTTTGCAAACTACAGGGACTAAACTTCACCATCTTCAAAATTACAGGGACTAAACTGCAATTTTGCAGTTCCAGTCGCCGGAAAATCGGGGGTGGCCGGAGAAGACGATCCCGGCGTCCTCACCCCACCAACACCTCCAGATCAACACTACACAACACCAGGAACTTGTTCATGCAATCAAAATATTCTAATCATCCCTGTTCTGGCCGGAAATTGGCCAAGAACATCGCCGGTTTCCGGCGAACATCGTAAATCTTTAAAACACAACTCCCTTCGATTCAAGCATCCTCTGTTAACGATCTATATATCAATCGATTGCAAATTTCATAAGGAACACAACCCACTATAAATCAACAGCTAATAACCCCTGAATCAAAAACCCCCAAATTTCAATTGAAAACATTCATATGGGGATATAAACCCTAATTTTAAAATTCGAAAATCAAACTCAAATTTGAACTTGTTATTGAACTCCAAATCAGACGTATAATATACCAAAATCATCAAGAAAACAAGCTCTACAACATGCAATCATCAAATCATATAAACAATCATCCGAACAAAAATTCATATTTTTCATAAAAATAATTTGAAAATAAATAATTTTTTAGAAATTAAACCTTTGATTCTGCAGGTGTATGGATTACAGATTCTGATAGAGCTTCTCAAGACCTTCAAATCCAGTACTCGAGCTTTTCAAACAAAGATCAATAACACCTTCAAAAGTTGGTTTGATTCTTGAAACAGTTTATGAATATAGGATTTTTCTCTGTAAAATTATATATTTATCTGTCTGCAAATGATTTTGATACGAAATAAAATACGGTAAAAGGCTATTTATATTTACGGAAAATTAGTATCCCGTTGGATCATTCCGGATGTAAAATGGTACGTTTATTTATAAAAACTGATCCAAACGGTATCGGTTTTCGGGATAATTATCCAAATCAGTACAATTTGTACTGCGGTCTTGGTCTCAGCGTCTGGTTACACGTATTATGAAGTGATAATTGTGATAGTTTAACAAAAAGCTCCCGTTTATCGAAAATACGGGTTTTTTTATTGATTTACCGAAACGAATACTATATCAAAAATATTGCGCCGGGACCCGCGCAGGACAAACCGTACCCCGGATCGAAAAAGTCGAAACATGGAAAATGCTCGGAATATTACAATTAGGTTAGGAAGGAGTTCTCGGAAGAGTTTCGGGTTCCAAAAACGTAACAACGGTTGACGTCGGTTGGTTCCCGTTTTTATAAAATAGATTTTAAATACTCGGAAAAAGATTTTAGAAATTTCATATGATTCATATAAATTCATAAATCAACATAAAAATAGTTAGGAAGATATGACAATTATCTATATTTTATTTTGGACATATAAAAATTGAAATACTCAATTAATACTATTTTTGAATATTCAAATACAAATAACACTTAACAGTCAATTCACAGAATATATATTGAACACACATAATAATTATTTAATTAACAAAAATAATTACACGGTATATCCCAGATATTACACTAGCCTTACAACAACTAGCAATGAAATCCAAGTTTTTCTCCAGATAAAAAATCAGTATTTTTACGTCATTACGAGAATATCACAAATTCTAAATATAACCAAGTGATTAAATCTCAACAACAAACAAGTATGATCATGATCTAGATCAAAAGCAACCCTATAAGACTTTGTGAAAATATTTGTTTCTGGCATGCAAATCAATTCATTAGGACTTAAACATCCCTCTATTCGTCATCACCACACTGAAATCAACATCAATTTATCAAATATCATAGTTCATCTTAAGGGATCATGCTAAATATGCATGCAAATGCAACTATATGAAATCGCATAAAAATAAACAAATATGTCCTAAATGAACAATCATGCAAAAATATGAATGAACTACAACTAAACATGCAATATGAATCTATATGAATCTATATGGACACACACACTACTAATCCTTACATTATCACCCCCAAACTTAAAATTTTCAATGTCCTCATTGAATGTAATAATAAGGATTTCAGGCATACCTAGTCGTCGGAAAGATTACCCTCTTCGGGTTGAGGATCAGGTGGCCAATCAACCTCGCCACTAGTGTCTCGAAAAATAGTACCGAAAGCTTGTGTCAAATCTTCAGCAAAATGATGGTTAATGTCGTGCATAGCCTCCATACGCCTAGTCACTCGCTTGTACTGCTCATCACCAACACCAGTCCTGTCAACTACCTGTGGCGCATGAGAAGAACCCTCTGTAGGCACTGGAAGATCCGTCCAGCCACTCTCTACATCATCAAAAATATATCCCAACCCCTTATCATGGGGTACACCGAAGAATGAATAACTCAAGTGATCTGGCTTTCGGTTGAACTCAAGTATGGGAGCTTCTTGAATAAATGGTTCAAAACGCTCCTCAGAAAATTTTAACTCTGCTAACCCAAGAGAATCGAATGGCATATCTAACTTCCTCTTCCACTGAGGTGCATTCAAAACCTGCAATTGCTCTACTTTAATGCACTCCTCTTTAGCTGTGGGTTACTTTATTTCCTTGAACACATTAAAAGTGACCTTTTGATCGTAAACCTTCATCGAAAGCTCTCCTTTTGTACATCTATCATAGTTCGGCCTGTAGCCAAGAATGGTCTTCCCAAGATGATGGGAATCTTCTTATCTTCCTCGAAATAAAGAATTACAAAGTCAGCAGGGAAGAAGAGTTTATCCACCTTTGTAATAACCCCAATTTTTGGAAATTTTTGAAACCCTTATGAATAGTGTTTTGCTGAATGAGAAAAATTTTCATGCCACACTATGTAGGGGTTCTGTTATTGGTCTTCTGGGATATTATTAGTACTCTATGTGGTATATAAGTGTATGTAAAGATCGTCAGAATCCAATTCCGAACACTTTGATTTTTCCCGGAAATTCACTAGATACGGAAAGAATTGAGTATAAGGTAACAGGATAAAAATGATTTAAATTAAAGGATTATAAGAGAGGATCATAAAAGGAATATAATGTATTGAGAAAGGTTAAGGAAACTCAAGTAATAAGATCCCGGGTATGATCCCTCAAATGATAAACAAAAACGAAAGTTAAGCGAACCGTATAACAGATCAGCGGTCATTAGGCAAACAATTAGGAAGTTAATCAAAGAGATTAGAGGGGATGATGTCATCCAACCAATGGGAAGAGGACAAGGAGGGAAGGATGACACCACAAGATGACATAAGCATGACATAGGAGGGAAGGAAGTGTGGTTGAATTATAACCACACAAAATCAAGGTTAATTAGGTAATTAACCAAAAACAAAACAAATCAATAATCAACCAACCAAGCCAAACATTTCATTTTCACCAAAAAAACACAAACTTTTCATTTCCTTCTTCCTAGCTCTCGGCTTTTGCCATTTTCAAAGGAAAAAAAAATCCAAAACCAAGATCCAAGCTTTGTTAAATCATGAGGTAATTATCTAAGGTTCCTTATACATAGATATAGCTATCCCATGAGTTTAAGCTTCTAATTCCTTCACAATCTCTTCCAATAAATCATGGAAGAAGATGGTGAATAGTGTTTTTCAAGAACTAAAATTTTTGTTCTTGAAGTTTTGTTTAGTTTAAGCTTGGATAAGGACTTTAAGGGTGATTCCAAGCCATTCTCTTGATTCTCCACTCTCCAAGGAAGGTATAAACTCCAAACCCTAGCTTTAGTTTTGAGTAATTAGGAATGAATATGATTGATATAGCATATGTGAAGCATGATGCTTGATTGTTTAAAGTTTGGTTGAGTTTGTAGAGATTAGTTGGTTTTGTGGTATTTTTGGGGTTGTAAATCTTGATAATTAGTTAAGGAACCTAAGTAAAGCTTTTAGTTCATGTGGGAAATAAGTATAAATTGTTAATGTGGAGTTGTTGGGGCTGTTATGATGTAGGATGGATGGATTTTTGATTGGGTTGTGAATTGGGATTGATTGGTGGTTGTTTTGGAATGGTTTAAATTTGGGAAATCGCGTAAACATAGCCGTCGTAATGCCCGATTTACCGTAGAATGTTTTTGTTCTTAACATCAGAACCCTTGAACTCACTGCTAGGTTTTGACCATTTCCATGTTTAGATAGTTCATGTTACGAGCTTCGTTTTGATATGTGGTTCGTTTGATTCCGATGAACGGTTTAGGAGAAACGGCCGTTTTAAGTAACGACGTTTCGCGAACGAACCCTTACCCCTCGCCTTACTTTAAAACATAGGTTAAAGACCTTAAAGGACTAATTGAAGTATGAAACATTTATGTAAGGTGTAATAGGCAGTTGGTAAGACACTTGCGAAAGAATCGCCTTAAAACTCGTAATGGTTAATTTATTAAAAATGGTGGAGCCGAGGGTACTCGAGTGACTTAAGAGAATCAGTAAGCGCAAAGCGAGCGTTAGAGTCTAAGTTAGTTAATGTATAGATTTACAAGTGACTTTGGTTTAATTCCAACTTACTTGTTGTTTATAGGTTACCAGACTCGTCCCGAGCCATTCGTAACCCCTAGTCGCTCAGGCAAGTTTTCTACCCGTTATACTGTTGTTGTGATGTATATATGTATATGCATTATCTTGCGATAGATGCATGTTGGTTAATTAGCAAATGTTGCGATATATTGAAGCATGCTGATATGGTATATATATGCATGCCTGTGTCGTATTCTTGCCATATATATCTGTTGGTTCAGTTGATAATACCTATGCTAGAGATAAGCGTTATTTGCGTATACCCTTAGTAAAGGGGACCCAAAGGTGAAAACATTTTCTAAAACCGGGAGTCGAGGATCCCGAGTAGATTTTATATATATATATTTATATATATATGGTTATAGTTTTCAAAACTATTAATCGAATAAGGTTTATTTGATAACTTTATTTTATTATTGAATATTATTTCGAATATTCATCCGAGAACTTATCACTCCTTTATTTTATTATTGAATATTATTTCGAATATTCATTCGAGGGCTTATGACTCAGCTTAATTTATTTATTGAATATTATTTGAATATTCATTTGAGGATCTATGACTCCGATTATTTGCTGAGATATATTCTTTATTTTATTAAAGAATAATGTTTCGATAATCAAACTTATTTTCGATTATTCAAATAAAGATAGTACTTTTGTATAAGTATATCTTTGATTATTTAATTTTCATTCAAGTAAGAGTTTTAAAACTTCTAATTAAATTATTTTTATAAAGATTATTCTTTATGGAAATATTATTTAAATAATAATATTCAGATATTTTCTAATATATCGGGACTGATTTATTTTAATAAATCAGCAGTACTCCAAACATTCTTAAAAATATTTTCGAGTCTTCAAAATGATTTTTAAAGTTAGAGTGGACCCCAAAACTCATTTTTTTTATATTTAAGATCTTCCTTTCAAAGGGGATTTAAATACTCGCTCAAAACCTGGGGGATCCAGCTCTATGGTGCATTTTACATTCGCAACGTGGTTGCTGTTTTGAGAAAACAAATGAATTGATTACTTACCCAACATTCGGGAAGTAAGCCCATCTAATTGAGTCGACATAAGCGACAGGTCGGGGTACGGTCTATCAAAGTGTAAGTGGCTGGGTGGCAGTCCATCAACGCGTAAGAGGCCGGGTGGCGGTCCAGCACAAGGTCCTTATGTGGCCAGGGTGATGACCGGTGGGGGATTCATCCATCTACTAGTAGAAAAGGTTACTTATTGGTATCTTTGCCTGATCAGCAAGATATCAGGTTTATGCCAAAATTTCTTTTCTTTCCAAATTCATTGGATATTGCAACTCTATTCACACTTTACATGACAGAGGTTTTCAGGAAATGTATGAGAGATATATATAGGTGTATATATATCGGGACTTAATGAAGTATCTCGTAACTTCATTTCATTCAATAATATTTCAAAGATTGAATCTATTCAAGTATTATCTTGTAGTCTCATCTATGTGATGAACTTTTGAACTAATTATAACTTGAACGGTGGTAGTTCAAGCAGTATTTGGAAAAGATATAAGTATATTGGAGTATCTTGTAACTTCATCTTTTAAACTTATATCTAGTAAATGATTATCTTATGCATGACAAAGATTTTCAGAAAAACGTTGAGACAAGGTTAGATATATGAGATCACCTTGCAACGGTATTTTTATACAGTTATACACTGGAACTCTGTGTGTATTATGCATGGAAGAGGACTTCCAATATTTTGAAAAGTATATATATATACTGAATATTTTGCGACTTCATCGCATTAAGATATCAACTTGGTTCATTTCTTCTTAACCAAAACTTTCTTGAGTACTATGAGAATGCTCATATATTGTAAGTTATTATAAATATTATTTTGGCGGGCTTGCTGCTCACCCTTGCTTTCTTCTTTCATCACACAACATCAGATAGGCAAGATGAACAGGACCAAGCTCCCAATTCACGAGCGGATAGGAAATGTTCCGCAGTTTCCTATAGGTGTTGATGTCGCTGTAGTTGAGGTAGGAACTACCAATAGGCTAGGCTTTCAACTTTTGATGTATCAGATTATGTAAATTTATTCAGAAAACCTTTTAAGGTGTATTGGCAGATAATTGTGGAATAAAATGACTTGTTATTATTTTTGGATGTTCATCTCTGAGACTATAACGTGTGGTGTGTGTGTTTATTGTGGGGTCACAGTACAGAGTAGTTGATTAATTATTAAGATTGGGTGTTATTAAGGGAAATAGAACTCGTGACAACCCGGATCCCCGACCCCGGATTTGGAGGTGTTACAGAAGTGGTATCAAAGCCAAGCATTATAAACCTCAGAGATGATGTGACGTTAAGATAATAACTAAGATAATAAGAACTCTTGCCAAGTTCATAGTCGGGCTACCTAACGTAGTACTGACAGTTAAAACCCTTATGGGAACCATTATAAATATCGTGATAGAAGCGTAGTTCGTTATCGTATATGGTAGCGGGACACCGAACCCTGAGGTTGAGGGGTAACAGCGCGATAATGTTTTATTACTAATTGGAGATCGGATTGTGGATCCAATAGAGCGTCCTAACGCAAGACCGGATGATGTTGATATTGAGGACGTAGCGGTTGAGGATGTTGTCCTAGAAGGGATTGTTGCTGAGAAGAATCCCGTGGAGGGTCCTGACAAGAATGAATAAAGGACCACTGAGGAATTGATGACCATGGTTAGGGGAATTACCAGAGGTAGGATTGGCTGGTCACTACCGGAGGTTCGTTCAAGTTTGTAAAGATAGTAGCCCCTTTAACGCGGCTTACTCGTAAGACTAAGAAGTTTGAATGGACAGAGAAATGTGAGAACAGCTTTCAAGAACTGAAGCAAAGATTGGTGATGGCCCCTATGTTGGCATTGCCGGATGGAAAAAGGAGATTTTGTGATTTGTATTGACGCTTCGCATAAGGAATTAGGGTGCTTCTTATACAGCACAACAAGGTAATCGCGTACGCGTCAAGAAAATTAAGGGAATATAAAATTCGATATCCCCACCTATGAGCTTGGGCTCATGGCAATAGTTTTGCCCTAAAGATTGGAGGCACTACTTGTATGGAGAGAAGTGCGAGAATTACCTAAGCCATAAGTGCTCTAGTATATTTTCACGTAGAAAGAGCTCAACATACGCCAGAGGAGGCGGTTAGAGCTAATCAAGAATTATGATTGGGAGATTCTTTATCATTCGGGGAAAGCCAATATGGTGGCTGATGCCCTTAGTAAAAAGGAGAGACTCAAGATTATAATGTCTTTGGGAGAGTTATAAGAGATTTTGAGAAAATGGAAATAGAAGTGAAGGTAACCGGAGCCGGTACCGAAAAGCTGTTTGAGATTGCAATACAGCCCGAATTATTGGAAAAGAACATATTGTGCCAGAAAAAGTGATGAATGAAGGCAGAAATCCAACAAATAGATAAGAGATTAATACCGAAAAAGATGATAAGGGAATAATGAGGCATTCCTACAGAATTTGGGTTCCAAATGTTCAAGAACTTAAAGATGAGATCTTAAATGAAAGCTAGTTTGAGGAATAAGATTTAGAGCAAATCCTGAACGTGATAGTCAGGGAGGTCGACATCAAGATAGAAGGAACCCATAACATAATGAAGTGGAAAATAAGGATTTTTAACGTATAAGATAACCCCAAGTATGGGAGAAGGATGAAACATTTCATATTAAGGAAACAAAAAGTCGAGTAAGGAAAGAAGACCCGAGACGGTACTCCTATACGGCAATTTATGGACCTGTCTAGACAGAACTTAGACTATTATCCCCAACCACCACCTTGAGGAAACAATGCGGTAGGAAATTCTTTCATGACCTTTAAGTCGCTAAGCTCTCAGAGTTCCAAGGAACAAGCTGAACCAGTCGAGGCAAGAGCCTGGCTAAAGGAAATACAGGAATAATTTGAGATTCTAAATGATTGACGAATCACAAAAGAGTGTTTTTGTCACTTACCCTCCTAAGAGAGAGACCACCCGCTGGTGAAAGTCCAAGGAAGGCACGGAGCCAGAGGTTACAATAAACTGATTAAAGTTCAGTTAATTGTTTTCAGGAAAGTACTTCCCAAGGTTATGGAGATAGTGTAAAAGCTTTAGAGCCAGAACAAAGGCGGACGAGTATGATGAATTATGAATCTAAGTTGTAAAAGTTGTCAAGATTCGTTCTGAGGACACGAATCCAGAATGACGGGATATTTGAAATCAATGCTTATGTTGTGTTGGTTCATGAAATAATTATAAGAGAAAGGAAAATAAAAAGAAACTGAAGTGGAAAGGAATATTAAGGCAATAGTGTTTGAGGAATGATAAGGGAGTTGGGTATGAGGAAACCCTAAAGAATCATAGTAATAGAAATAGAAAAGTATGTAATCGTCAGGATGAGGGTTATTCACCATGAGTTAAAATTGATGGTTGAAAGCATAAGAGATACATATATTTTATCCCCTGTAAGTTGGGAGGATTCGAGGAAACCTTGAGATAGTTCGAAGGATAAATAATGAGACGCGGATAGACTGGGGAGACAAGGAAGTAAGAAAATTAGGAAAATTGGAGGAAGGAAGTGACCTTCAAGAATGTGAAGTGTAAGACTGGTGGCTTGATACCCAGAAAGGGAGACGCCAGGTATGAAAGACATCCCAACGTTGAGATGACTGTTGCAAAAAAAATGAGGATTTATTAAGAAGATTTTCACGTTGAACATGACCAATATCTTCCAGAACATCCTTGTTATCGTTACCAAATTAGGCAAGAAAAGCGGATAACCGTTGTTATCTTTTGGAGGCCATATTGATTGACCTCATTTTGAATACAGATGTTATTGTGAAACTAGGCATATACTATCGAGGTGGGAATGATTGAATAAGACACCCTTATCAGGGATATATGACTTGATTTATCCATGGAAGGATGCATGTACCTTTTAAAGGTGGAATTAAGGATAAAATATCGGTAACTTAAAATGAATCCTAGGGGAATTCATAAAGGCTGGCATTTCACCCTTAATAGGGATAGTATGAGTTTTGACAGTATGAATTGGAAAGGATTAAGGTAATAACAACCTTTAAGAATCAGTGGAGAATTTTTTTTCAGAATTATATAGACAATGGTTCTAGTATTAGTAAATGGTATTTTGGTATGCCCTGTATATAGGGAATACAGGAGGAACGATTGAAGGATAACCTTAGAGGTTTTACAAGGAGAAAGGAAATATTCGAAATTCTCAAGAATAAAAATGTTGATAAAGGAAATATGACATAATTATAATGATGCCAAGTGGGGCACGTGTTAAACCACGAGAAAGTATGGATCGAACCAGTAGAGGTCGAAATTGTTCAGGGCAATTAGGACCTAAGATAAAAGATGTTCTAAGTATGATTGAGAGTCAGTCGTGACAGTGATTAACCTCTAAAGATTAAGGCAATAACTTATGGAAAAATGGTGATATTTTTTTTTATTTACTCATCAGATATTAAAGAAAAGCATTTTCACATAAGTAGTGATTGAAATGAGGTAGAAAATTTATTTGGAGGTGGTTAAAATGACATTGACTGTAAGGAAATTTTACTATCAGGAAAGGCCAAAGAGGTGGCCGACACTTTAAATGTAAGAGGATAATTATAGGCGCTCGTGCGAGAGGAATACGGTGATGATGGTTGAAGCCGGGAAGGTTAAATTACGGTTCGGAAGATTGACATTCCTTCTGATGACTGTGCAATACTCAACCGTAAAGTAGTTGGGTAAAGGTTTAATTCGTGTAATCGCCATTAGCGGGCTATCTATCTTAGAAGATCCTATCTTGAGAATAAGCCAGGACCATATTTCAAAAAGGACCAAACAAACCTTTGAGTTAAGTCTTCTATTGAAGGCATATGATTAAGAATGGTATTAACCTGCTATCGTTGCTTTGATTGAAACTCTTCTGTAATTTTATCTGCTTCATGTCATGTATGTATGTCAGGATCAGGAGTGTTCTTCATGAATCATGAATGGTGATTATGTTACCTCCTTAGAAGGATTTGATACGACATGTATGGACTCCGTATGGTTAGATATTAAGATTTCATGGAACGTGAATGACGACAGTAGGTCAGTAGTGGACCATAGTAATGCAGCAATGATTCTGCGAGTAATGAGCTGATTACAACCGTGAGAGTTGTATTGGAATGGAGGTTGAGATTAAGTACCACTAATCGGGTCATGTTGATGTATAAGTTATCTTTGATAGAAAAACTAGGTCGATTATTTACCTATTGAGTATCCATTCCTTCTTATCAATAGGGAGTCGTGTTACTATACGAGGAAGGTTGCAGTGCAAGCATAGAATTCTAGTAACGATGATGTCTGAAATGAGATTCCAGATTCGATTTTCGATGTCGAGGGAGTTTCAAAGGTGATTGAGTATAAGCTCGAGGAAGAGCATGGGTTCATAGAATGATGGACGGAATAGCAAAAATATTTAAGCATGCGAAATGCGATGCGATAATACTTGATGTTGATATATATATACACATATGTTTTGTTCTCCTATGACAAACCTCTATAGTTCAGAGGTAGATTCCAAGCCAGATATTTTATGGCAATAAATTTTTTTACGTATATACAATTCTCTTCAGTTCGTTCTTTTCTCTTCTTTTCATTTCATATAAACTGAGAAGAACAACCCTTCCAGAAGGGGAGGTATTGCCGAATGACTATCTATCTGTGTGATAGAAGCCGAGTAGGATACCAGCTATTGTTTAATTGCTTATCAAGTACTAAAGGTTGGCCACCTTCTGTACTAACTATGCGATATAACAAGTGTTCATGATCATAGTGATCTCTCAACAAATTCCTTTACTTCTATATGATTGATCAAATTTTGGAAAATAGAAACAGCTGAAAAAGGAGTAATAAAGTTGTGGTAGTATTCGGAATGGAAACACATTCGTGATACTAAGGTTGACGTGGTTATTAAAAGGTTATAGAACGCTAACGAGCAAAAGTGTAACCAGTATAATATTATGTACGGAAGATAGTAATGACTACGAACTGGAAAAGGATGGGTAGTGAGAAGCAAAAGCTATAATGCGAGAAGCTATAATGAGAATCTGTGCAATAGACTTGAAAGAATTTGGAATGATCACTTAACGTGGATTGAGTTTTCTTATGACAATAGATCATATGTCAGTATTGAGATATCGCCTTATGAGATCCTTGAGGGAAGACAATGTCGATCTCTCTTATGTTAGGATGAAGTTGTAGAGCGCAAAATGCTCGGACCAGCAGTGGTCCAAAGGACCAAGGATATGATAGATCTAATCAGAGGACAGCTGGTAGTAGCCCAAGATGGACATGATACATATGTTGATTTGACACGAAAGGACAAGGAATAGGAAGTAGGGGACCTAGTGTTGTTATAGGTATTCCCTCGGAAAGGATTGATGAGATTCGGAAAGAAAGAAAAGCTAAGTCCACCAATTGTTGGACCCTTGGATATATTAAGAAGTATTGGGAGGTTAGCATATGAGCTAGCCTTACCCCAGAACATGTAGCAAGTCATAACGTGTTTCACGTATCAATGTTAAGGAAGTGTATAATTTGGATGCCAGACAAATAGGGGCATATGAGCACATAAACACGCAACCCGACGTAACCTATATGGAGCAACCAGGAAGGGTTATAGAGTAAAAAGGAACAAGTGCTTAGGAGAAGGGTTATCAAACTATTCAGAGTTTGATGGAAGAACCACAATGTGGGAAAATTTACTCGAGAGTTAGAAAGTGCAATGCTAAGAGAGTATCCCTATTCATTTTTATCTGATTCCGGGACGGAATCCTTTTAAGGAGGGGAGACTGTAATAACCCCAATTTTTGGAAATTTTTGAAACCCTTATGAATAGTGTTTTGCTGAATGAGAAAACTTTTCATGCCACACTATGTAGGGGTTCTGTTATTGGTCTTCTGGGATATTATTAGTACTCTATGTGTTATATAAGTGTATGTAAAGATCGCCAGAATCCAATTCCGAACACTTTGATTTTTCCCAGAAATCCACTAGATACGGAAAGAATTGAGTATAAGGTAACAGGATAAAAAGGATTTAAATTAAAGGATTATAAGAGAGAATCATAAAAGGAATATAATGAATTGAGAAAGGTTAAGGAAATTCAAGTAATAAGATCCCGGGTATGATCCCTCAAACGATAAACGAAAACGAAAGTTAAGCGAACCGTATAACAGATTAGCGGTCATTAGGCAAACAATTAGGAAGTTAATCAAAGAGATTAGAGGGGATGATGTCATCCAACCAATGGGAAGAGGACAAGGAGGGAAGGATGACACCACAAGATGACATAAGCATGACATAGGAGGGAAGGAAGTGTGGTTGAATTATAACCACACAAAATCAAGGTTAATTAGGTAATTAACCAAAAACAAAACAAATCAATAATCAACCAACCAAGCCAAACATTTTATTTTCACCAAAAAAAACACAAACTTTTCATTTCCTTCTTCCTAGCTTTCGGCTTTTGCCATTTTCAAAGGAAAGAAAAATCCAAAACCAAGATCCAAGCTTTGTTAAATCATGAGGTAATTATCTAAGGTTCCTTATACATAGATATAGTTATCCCATGAGTTTAAGCTTCTAATTCCTTCACAATCTCTTCCAATAAATCATGGAAGAAGATGGTGAATAGTGTTTTTCAAGAACTAAAATTTTTGTTCTTGAAGTTTTGTTTAGTTTAAGCTTGGATAAGGACTTTAAGGGTGATTCCAAGCCATTCTCTTGATTCTCCACTCTCCAAGGAAGGTATAAACTCCAAACCCTAGCTTTAGTTTTGAGTAATTAGGAATGAATATGATTGATATAGCATATGTGAAGCATGATGCTTGATTGTTTAAAGTTTGGTTGAGTTTGTAGAGATTAGTTGGTTTTGTGGTATTTTTGGGGTTGTAAATCTTGATAATTAGTTAAGGAACCTAAGTAAAGCTTTTAGTTCATGTGGGGAATAAGTATAAATTGTTAATATGGAGTTTTTGGGGCTGTTATGATGTAGGATGGATGCAGTTTTGATTGGATTGTGAATTGGGATTGATTGGTGGTTGTTTTGGAATGGTTTAAATTTGGGAAATCGCGTAAACATAGCCGTCGTAATGCCCGATTTACCGTAGACTGTTTTTGTTCTTAACATCAGAACCCTTGAACTCACTGCTAGGTTTTTACCATTGCCATGTTTAGATAGTTCATGTTACGAGCTTCGTTTTGATATGTGGTTCGTTTGATTCCGATGAACGGTTTAGGAGAAACGGCCGTTTTAAGTAACGACGTTTCACGAACGAACCCTTACCCCTCGCCTTACTTTAAAACATAGGTTAAAGACCTTAAAGGACTAATTGAAGTATGAAACATTTATGTAAGGTGTAATAGGCAGTTGGTAAGACACTTGCGAAAGAATCGCCTTAAAACTCGTAATGGTTAATTTATTAAAAATGGTGGAGCCGAGGGTACTCGAGTGACTTAAGAGAATCAGTAAGCGCAAAGCGAGCGTTAGAGTCTAAGTTGGTTAATGTATAGATTTACAAGTGACTTTGGTTTAATTCCAACTTACTTGTTGTTTATAGGTTACCAGACTCGTCCCGAGCCATTCGTAACCCCTAGTCGCTCAGGCAAGTTTTCAACCCGTTATACTGTTGTTGTGATGTATATATGTATATGCATTCTCTTGCGATAGATGCATGTTGGTTAATTAGCAAATGTTGCGATATATTGAAGCATGCTGATATAGTATATATATGTTTGCCTGTTTCGTATTCTTGCCATATATATCTGTTGGTTCAGTTGATAATACATATGCTAGAGATAAGCGTTATTTGCGTATACCCTTAGTAAAGGGGACCCAAAGGTGAAAACATTTTCTAAAACCGGGAGTCGAGGATCCCGAGTAGATTATATATATATATATTTATATATATATATGGTTATAGTTTTCAAAACTATTAATCGAATAAGGTTTATTCGATAACTTTATTTTATTATTGAATATTATTTCGAATATTCATCCGAGGACTTATCACTCCTTTATTTTATTATTGAATATTATTTCGAATATTCATTCGAGGGCTTATGACTCAGCTTAATTTATTTATTGAATATTATTTGAATATTCATTTGAGGATCTATGACTCCGATTATTTGCTGAGATATATTCTTTATTTTATTAAAGAATAATGTTTCGATAATCAAACTTATTTTCGATTATTCAAATAAAGATAGTACTTTTGTATAAGTATATCTTTGATTATTTAATTTTCATTCAAGTAAGAGTTTTAAAACTTCTACTTCAATTATTTTTATAAAGATTATTCTTTATGGAAATATTATTTAAATAATAATATTCAGATATTTTCTAATATATCGGGACTGATTTATTTTAATAAATCAGCAGTACTCCAAACATTCTTAAAAATATTTTTGAGTCTTCAAAATGATTTTTAAAGTTAGAGTGGACCCCAAAACTCATTTTTTTTATATTTAAGATCTTCCTTTCAAAGGGGATTTAAATACTCGCTCAAAACCTGGGGGATCCAGCTCTATGGTGCATTTTACATTCGCAACGTGGTTGCTGTTTTGAGAAAACAAATGAATTGATTACTTACCCAACGTTCGGGAAGTAAGCCCATCTAATTGAGTCGACATAAGCGACAGGCCGGGGTACGGTCTATCAAAGTGTAAGTGGCTGGGTGGCAGTCCATCAACGCGTAAGAGGCCGGGTGGCGGTCCAGCACAAAGTCCTTATGTGGCCAGGGTGATGACCGGTGGGGGATTCATCCATCTACTAGTAGAAAAGGTTACTTATTGGTATTTTTGCCTGATCAGCAAGATATCAGGTTTATGCCAAAATTTCTTTTCTTTCCAAATTCATTGGATATTGCAACTCTGTTCATACTTTACATGACAGAGGTTTTAAGGAAATGTATGAGAGATATATATAGGTGTATATATATATCGGGACTTAATGAAGTATCTCGTAACTTTATTTCATTCAATAATATTTCAAAGATTGAATCTATTCAAGTATTATCTTGTAGTCTCATCTATGTGATGAACTTTTGAACTAATTATAACTTGAACGGTGGTAGTTCAAGTAGTATTTGGAAAAGATATAAGTATATTGGAGTATTTTGTAACTTCATCTTTTAAACTTATATCTAGTAAATGATTAACTTATGCATGACAAAGATTTTCAGAAAAACGTTGAGACAAGGTTAGATATATGAGATCACCTTGCAACGGTATTTTTATACAGTTATAGACTGGAACTCTGTGTGTATTATGCATGGAAGAGGACTTCCAATATTTTGAAAAGTATATATATATATATACTGAATATTTTGCGACTTCATCGCATTAAGATATCAACTTGGTTCATTTCTTCTTAACCAAGACTTTCTTGAGTACTATGAGAATGCTCATATATTGTAAGTTATTATAAATATTATTTTGGTGGGCTTGCTGCTCACCCTTGCTTTCTTCTTTCATCACACAACATCAGATAGGCAAGATGAACAGGACCAAGCTCCCAATTCGCGAGCGGATAGGAAACGTTCCGCAGTTTCCTATAGGCGTTGATATCGCTGTAGCTGAGGTAGGAACTACCAATAAGCTAGGCTTTCAACTTTTGATGTATCAGATTATGTATATTTATGAATTGTAATAATGGCAAAGAAAATGTAAATTTATTCAGAAAACCTTTTAAGGTGTATTGGCAGATAATTGTGGAATAAAATGACTTGTGATTATTTTTGGATGTTCATCTCTGAGACTATAACGTGTGGTGTGTGTGTTTATTGTGGGGTCACAGTATAGAGTAGTTGATTAATTATTAAGATTGGGTGTTATTAAGGGAAATGGAACTCGTGACAACCCGGATCCTCGACCCCGGATTTGGGGGTGTTACAACCTTGACCAAGACATCCTCCACTATACCTCGTGGATAAGCGATGGAATGGTCAGCTAGTTGCAATGACATGTATGTTGGTTTCAGATCAGGCAGACCAAGCTTCTTGAAGATAGATAAGGGTATCAGATTGATGCTAGCTTCTAAATCACATAAACACTTGTCGAACGATAAGTTTCGGATGGTGTAAGGAATAGTGAAGCTTCCAGGATCTTAAGCTTCGGAGGCAACTTCTGTTGGAGCACAACAATGCATTCCTCCGTTAGAGCAACGATCTCTAAGTCATCGAGCTTCACTTTTCGAGAGAGAATACCTTTCATAAACCTCGCATAGCTAGGCATCTGTTCAAGAGCTTCAGCGAAAGGTATGTTGATATGAAGTTTCTTGAACACCTCCAAAAACTTCTCAAACTGCTTATCCGACTTTTTCTTCTGCAGCCTCTTAGGAAAAGGAGGTGGAGGATAGATCTGTTTCTCCCCTATATTACCCTCAGGAAGAGTTTGTTCCACAGTAGTCTTCCTTGGTTCCACCTCTGCTTCCTTCTGCACTTCTTCTTCAGCCACAACTTCAGATTCTGGAACTTGAGACTTTTCAGGCTCTTCGTCTTGCTGAATTTTGGGGCTTGTGACCTTTCCAGACCTTAAGGTGATGGCGTTCACATGTTCTTCAACTTCCCTCTTTCCTGGATTGGCTTCTGTATCACTAGGAAGCGTTCTTGGTGGTCGATTCAATAAGGCATTAGCAATTTGCCCTATTTGGTTCTCCAGAGTCTGGATAGAAATAGCTTGGCTTTGGCATATAAGAGCCTGGTTTTTGCACATAAGCCTCAACTCCTCCAATTCAGATTTTTCATTCGAAGATAGACCTGCATCATGATTTTGTTGTTGAATTTGGAGTTGTTGTTTTGGTGCAAATTGTTGCTGAAAACCAGGAGGATTGAATAGCTTATTTCCAAACTACTGGAATGGCTGTTGCATCACATTCTGATTGTTCCTCCAGCTGAAGTTAGGATGATTCCAGTTGTAAGGATGATAAGTGTCTGGAACTGGTTGCTGTGATCTCTGAAAGTTGCTCACAAACTGAGCTGATTCACTAGATATAGTGCATTATTGTGTCATATCAGCTCACAAACACTAATTATCTGCTTAACACCATAGTTAGCCAGAGAATCGATCTTCATAGACAACGCCTTTAGTTGAGCAGTGATAGTCGTAGCTGTATCCACCTCAAGAACTCCTTCTACCTTGCTCTGTGGTAATTTCTGGGTTGGATGCTGATATTCATTAGCATCCATCAGTTCAATTAGATCATAAGCTTCCTCATAGCTCTTTGCCCATAATGTTCCACCTGCTGCTGCATCGAGTATGGGATTGGACTGTGCTCCCAACCCACTGTAAAAACAATTGATGATCATCCAATCAGGCATTCCATGATGAGGACACTTCATAAGCATCTCCTCGTAGCGCTCCCAAGCTTCATATAAAGATTTTCCTGATTGCTGCGCAAATTGAGTAAGAACATTCCTGATTACAGCTGTCTTCTCCATAGGGAAGAATATAGTAAGAAACTTCTGAGCAAGATCTTCCCAAGTAGTAATCGAACCAGCTGGTAGAGAGTGTAACCAGCTCTTAGCCTTGTCCCTCGGAGAGAATGGGAACAGTCTCAACTTCACAGCATCTTCAAAAACACCATTGAACCTGAAGGTGTCGCAGATCTCTATGAAATCCCTAATGTGTGTATTGGGATCTTCCGTTGGAGAACCCCCAAACTGGAATGAATTCTGCACCCATTGAATTATGCCAGGCTTGATCTCAAAGGTATTAGCTGTGATAGCTGGCCTGACAATGCTAGATTGAATGTCATTGATCTTGGGTTGAGAAAAATCCATCAAGGCTTTCGTTCGTGCTGCTGGATCTCCCATTGTAATGAGTACCTGAAACACAAACAAATAAATCGTGAAAGTAAAAGAATCCGAGTCAGTGAACTTTAACGACCACTGATGACAAGCACATAAACTAAAAATTAACACCGAGTCCCCGGCAGCGGCGCCAAAAACTTGTTAGGGCAAAAACACGCGCTAATATTCACGCAAGTATACGCGTTTGCAAGTAGTATAAGATATAAATCAGATTCGTTCCCACAGAGATTGGTTTAGGTTAAGTTCAATTTATGCACCTATGCAACAATGTATGGTTATTGCTCAATGCTAAGATAAATAACAAATTGGGTTTTGATTAAACTAAGAGATTATACTAAATAACATTAACTAAGAGAATTGAGGTTGAATTACTATATATGACAAACATGGGATTCTAACTTCATTAAATACTTCATTCAATAGCCTTATTGTTCTTAACCTTAGCATGTGATGGTGATGACACTAATCAGATAACACGAAACTGATAAACGCCAACTTTCGTTGCACGAGTACCATTCTACCAGACATCCACAAAAGAGATAGAAGCTGAATAGGCACCAATTATATTGAGACCCTATATGTCTATAGAATTTGACAACATAACGGCTTAAGCATAAGTTATCTATCTTGATTACATAGGGCAAGTAAAACGGTTAGAGTTACCCACTAATCATGCATACAATACATGAACTTATGCTAGCATGGCAAGTTCTAAACCTCTATATTCAATGTCGCTTCAATAGAGATTAACACGCTATCTTATATGTTAGCTACGCACATAAGACGAATAAGCACAACCAATACTAGGATATCAATCAATCACCACACACCAAGATATCAGAACAATTTATTTATTGAAATCCATAAGTAAATCCGCTACAACCCCATGATAACGATTAGCCCATAATCGAACTCATCATAACCATGGGTTCCAATGAAAGCATGGTATAAACAAGGTCATAATAAAACTGAATAATAATTAAAGTACGAATAAACGAGATCTAGGTTCAACAAGAACGAAAACGAGCATCCAAAGTTACAACTAATTCAAAGAATCACAAGTTGAAAACAAGATCTTCTTTTTCGGAGTTGTTCTATGCTTCTAGGTCTTCTCCTTGGTATCCCAATCTTCCCGGATGATGAAAACCCTTTTTTTAAGTATATATACGCCCCTAGTGGACCTGGACCCTTAAAATCGTCAAATTCCACTCAAAAAAGGCTTTTTCAGCGAAATCAGCGACCAGCCGCGCCTTGAGCGGCCGCTCAGCTCTCCTGGGCGGGCGCTCAGCTCCTGTCTGGAAAAATTTCTGATGAATCTTGTTTTGGCCATAACTTGAGTTCTACTCGTCAGAATTAGGCGATTCAACTGCCCACGCGAAGCTATTGAGATTCTCTACAACTTGACAATGGCCTTGGCTTCCAAATATGACCACTTTTTATCATATTTCCTTTAAAAGCTCTTTTCTTCATTTAACTGATACCTGAAATGCAATAACACAAAAATACATCAAAATACCAACAACTTGAGTCCAAAACACCAATTTAAGCTTGTAATAAAGCATTCCAAGCGGATATAAAATCCACTTATCACTAACATGCTGCTTATCAAAATTTATATCAGACTTTATACTAGAAGGAATTACAGTAACTTTCTTCAAAGAAGGTTTTATTTGATAATAATCATAGTACAGACTATGATATTCCTTACAAGAATAAATGGAATGTCATAAACTACCACAATGAAAACAAGGATTTTGTGGTTTAAACCTAACAGACTGACTCTTAACTCCTGATCTAGGAGGTAAAGAGTTTATATCTTTATTCTTCCTGCAAAAAAAAGCAAGAAGGTTAGAGTTTCCACAGTTATAATATTTCTTTCTAGGAGCGTTAGGAGCAGGCATATAGTTATTGCTTTTATTCACACCTTCCTTTCCATTTCTATTTTTCCTAGCTTCCTTTACCTTGTTGACATTCTTAATCTCTTTTAGCTAGCTTATGCTTAAGCTGCTTCTTTATCATTAAGCCTATGTTGACTTCAGCTGATTTATCCTGTTTTAATGTGTCAGAAGTTGACTTATCTTTGACTTTTGTCACAAACTCTTTCATCTTTTCAGAATCAGACTTTACAGTTTTTGCTATAAACTTAACAGGATTTACCTTTGGCTTAGCAGTCTGTTTAACAATAATTGGCTCAATTTGTTCAGTTCCTTTTTTACTTTTATCATCTCCATAACCTAAGCCCTCTTTCCAGTTTCTACTACTTAATAAATTCTGAGTTGTTCTACCAGAGTTAGTCCAAGTTCTGATAATCTCTCTTTCCTTTTCTAAGTCAGCTTTTAGAGATTCATTCAATTTTAACACTTCATCTCTAACATATAAAGCATCATCCTTTTCTTTCTTAGTTTGATGAAGAAAAACTAACTCCTTTTCTAAATAATCATTTCTCTTTTTATAAGCAGAACTTTCAGATGTTAATCTTTCGCATGTTAAAGTCTGATCTCTATAACTAATAAACATGGTTTTAAGATATAATCTCAACTCAGTAATATCATCAGTATGAAAAATATAAGTTGTTTGAGGTACCTTCAATTCAGCAGTTTCAGGACTGCTATCAGCATTTGCCATCAGGGCATAGTTCACCTCATGTTCAGAATCTGAAGTGTCTGTCCAGCTTTTCTTCTTTGTGACAAGTGCCTTGCCTTTGTCACTTTTTCCTTTCTTGCAGTTAGGAGATACGTGGCCTCTTTCACCACAGTTGTAACATTTGACATTTGAGTTGTCTCCTCTGTCGGACTTTCCTCCCTTGCCTTCAGACTTTCTGAACCCTTTCTTATCAGAACTTCCACTTTTCCTGGAAAACTTCTTGCCTTTTCTGAATTTCCTGTAGGCTATCTTTGTGATACCCTTTACCATAAGAGCACACAATTTCATCATCTCTTCATCAGCATCTATTTCAGGTAAACTTTCAGTTTCTGAATCATCATCATCAGAATATGATGACTCTGAATCATACTTTATGATGAGAGCCTTTCCTTTTCCCCTTTTTGAGGCAGCCATTTTAGGAGATTCCTCCTCAGCCTTAAGAGCAATTGTCCTTGACTTTCTTTCATGCCTCTTGCTCCTTTGATCCATCTCAAGTTCATAAGTCTTGAGCATACCATAAATTTCATCAAGAGTAGTTTCAGTAAGGTCATAGTTGTCTCTTATGGTAGTAGAGTTCAAATTCCAATTTTCAGGAAGAGCTAAAAGGAATTTTAGATTTGAATCTTCAAGATCATATTCCTTGTCCACCAGTGACAGATCATTCAAGAGTTTGACAAACCTGTCATATAAGTCAGTTTAAGACTCATCAGCTTTTGAGTCAAAGTGCTCATACTCTTGAGTGAGTATAGTCCTCCTATTCTTCTTGATAGCATCAGTTCCCTAGCATCTTGTCTCCAAAGCTTCCTTATCTCTTTTGCAATCTTGCAATGTATTACCCTGTTTGACATGACATTATCAATGGCACTATGCAGCAAATGCCTTACCTTTGCATCCTTGGCAATAGATGAGATGTCTTCAGCTGTGTACTCACCTTTCTCCTTTAGTATGGTCTTTGTTGGTTGATCAGTAACTACAACAGAGAGCTTGATAGGCTTATGTTGTCCTTCATTAATTCTATCAAGGTATTCTGGATCTGTAGCTTCCAAAAATATAGCCATCTTCACTTTCCATATGGGATACTCAGAAGGTCTCAGTATGGGAACCCTAATAGTCTTATATCGACTGTGGGTTTGAGTCTTTTGAGTTTCTTCAGTTTTGGTGGGCTTGGTTGGAGTTTGTGCTTCTTCAGACATGATTGTTTGGATCTTTACTATATGTGTGTTAACAGAAAAGCTCTAATATTAATTGTTAGGTGAAGGGGTTGAATACAGTGTTTATACAATCAAATCGATTTTAAACACAAGTAACAGTAAACAGATATATTCAATAAGATAAACTCTGTTACAATGGAGATGTTCTCTCTCAGTGATGAACAAATATCACTAAGAGCTGTTAAATTACAATGTATAATCTTCTCGATAATGATAACAGATACAGTGTAAACCCTAAGTCTGTGTTTATATAGTACACAGTTACAAGATAACTTCTAATTAATATGGAATATAATTCTGTCTCCTAAAATATATCAATCAGACATCTTCTACAAGTCTTCCAGTCTTCTAACTCTTTCTATGCATATCTTCTTTTACTTTAGTCTCGATCTTCTACTGTAAATCAGCTTCCTTCCTTTTATGAAATTCTTCCCGCACTTAAGTTCTGATATGACTTTAAGTTCTGATATTAAGTTTTGACTTCCAGTAAGTCCTGATTCCAGTAAGTCCTGATATGTTCATGTTTGTTAAGATCTGAAAACTAATCATGAATCATATTAGACATGACATCTCAAATATATCAAACAATTTAAGATGGCTTGATACCTAAAGTTAGGTCATTCAACATCTGAAAATAGACTAACATATTTGATCACTGTTCCTTTCTCCTTAGGTTTTCCACCTTTAAAATATCATTAGATATTAAATCAGCATCAGTATTTACAGCTTCAGCTTTTAGCAATTTGAAATTTTCTTCCAACTGTCTGACATGTTCAATAACAACATCTAGACAATCTCTTTCAAACACTCTTCTAACTACTTCAACAACAAATGCTAAAAGTTTTGGATCTTTATAGTGTAGATTTGTCTTTCTCCCTTTATACTTCAGAGTCAGCATGAATGTCAAGCTTCAGTATCAGCTTCTATCACCCTTTTAGGATGGTCATCATCAGCATTTGTGAATGTCAAAATTTGCTTTTCAGTAGTAGTCATAATTGTAGCCATTTCTTTTGTAAGCACGGTCTGGTATACTTATTGTTTTCCTCTGCCTCTAGTTCTTTCATTTCCTCTTCCTCTTGTTTATTTAGTGGATTTTGAAACACCACTAGAGCCATTATTATCATCTTCACCCTTATTACTCTTGGGTGGTTTACCTCCCTTATCACCTTCATTAGGAACATCATCTTTGTCATTAGTATTTGACTTGAGCTGTTTGCATTTAGATTTGGAAATTATCTCCCTCGTTTTGGCATCATCGCCAAACAACTGAGAGACAATTAGCTCTAAGGACTCCTGAACCTCATCAAGTTGACCAGACATCCTGTTTTGATTTTCTTCCAATCTATCTTGTCTGGACACAAGAAGCTTTAGTTGTGTCTGTAGAATTTAAGCTCATCCAGATGGGATTGAGTCTTGACCTAAGTAGAATGAATGGACTTGACCATAAGAGAAGAAGCTTTCAGATGAGCAAGTACATTAGGATATGTAATTTTTCTTTCCGCTGTCTGTAAGTGTTGAAAAGCACTGTGAATAGAAATGGGATAATTTTCATCTTTCCACTTAGAGTTCCACTCTTCTTCCAAATATTTTTTCAACACTGAAGCAAATCTCGCATTCATCTTATGCTTTCTTTCCATCTCTGGAATATCATCAGAAAAAATAATGTCATCAAGATCTTCATCAGAGTGTAAAGTCACATTGATCTTAGAGGAATCAATATCATCTTCATCATCAGAATGAATTGAAGCATCATCATTAGCAACTGACTCTTTGAACTTATATGCTACTTTCCCTTCAACATCAAAATTTAGTATTGATTCATCAAGAATAACAGTGTGAGAGCCAACAGTTTCAAAAACTTCCATCGCAACATCTTAAGCACCATCAATGGTGTGAACCTCAATTCCCTCGGGAATGGTGAACATAGGAATATAGCATCAGTATCTACCTACAAAACCTTTGTTGCATTGGAATGAGTTGGATATTTTAGAATGGAGTAGACACAGAAATATCAATATTTGAAATGGATTGTTCTGTAACTTCATCTTCAACAAAAACATGGATTGCAACAATGGGAGATGTGATAACAGAAGTGAACTGCAGGAAAGTATCAATGCATATACCTGCTGAAAGAATATCAGCATATGCACTAGGTGCATCAAAATGTGTATGAGTGACTATAGGCTGAAGATCCTCATCCGTTTCTGTTATACTTTGTGCACCTGCAAAAGAAAACAGATAACCACTTAGATCTATATGTTCTTTTAAAGTAGTCTCACTACTTATCACACCACTCATTCCATGACTTTTTAAGATTCAGAGTTTACTCACGGGGATTAACTAAATGCTTTCTCTTAACTACCTCTCCTTTTTCCGGGTCAGGAGCTTGCCTCTCAATATTTCTTTTTTCTCTAAATCTTTTTCTCACAAACTCACAAGAAAGTCTAAGATGTTCATGTCCTACAAAAATAAGAGGTGACTGAGAAAAGATTGGTATAGTCACATGAACGGAGGTACCCTTATGATAAAGACTATCCATGTTCATCCTATTAGTATTTAAGGTAAACGGAAATTCTGAAACATTATCAATATTTAAGATAAATATTGATAGTGTGAAATAAAAATTTGTACCTTGTGCAGATGGAGTAGAATTATCCATAGGCATGGAAGAGAGAGGCTGAACATCAAGAATATCATCAGTATTTGGTATACTCTGCACCTTCCCAGCTTCATCAACCAACATTCTTCTCCACCAACATAAGCATCATGAGCTAAACTCCTTAGTGGATTTACTTTGTGCAACTTCTGTTTGTAGGTGTGGAATGGAACTAGAGCTGTTATTACCTTAGATTTGGAAGAATTTATAACAGATTCTGTGGGCTTTCTTTTGAATCAGAATAAAAAAATTCTAACAAACTCATCATGTGCAACAATTGTAGCATGAGGTGCAGCATCAGACTTTACTGGATCATCAATGTTTGCAAACAAACCTTCACCAGTACCAAAATCAGCATCAATGTCATATTTTTAACCCTTTCAGTTGAAGGGTCTTTTATGACTGGACCACTAGTAACTACTGTATCCCTTTGAGACACAAGTTCTTGTGTGTTGGGTTCAAAGAGAGATACAACTATTCTCTCTTTTGATGAGTGTTGGCTTTCTCTTCTCGACTTCTTATTAGAAGAAGTTGGTAATCTTGTAGCAGGATCTCTACCTTCAGCTTTTTTTCTTCCTAAAATTTCTTACATTATCTTGTCCCCCTATTCATGAGTGACCTCAACATGTCTGACTTTTCTTTTCTCCTTGACAGGTGAAACAAAAATTCCAACAGGACCCTCAACACTTGATTTCCCCTTATCACTCCTTGGCTGTTTTTTGAGTTTGAGATGTGTCATGTGAATCATCAGTATTTATCATCCTGGCCTTTTTATTGGAATCCTGGCCAACTGTAACTAGATCAGACTTTAGATTCTTGAATTTGGATGACAAAGAAGCATTGTCCTATTCATCAGAGTCTAATAACCCAGCAACAAACTTTCCTTTTTCATGTAGTTGAAGATTTAGTAGATAGAGAAGTTTGTGCCTGTTTTCCACCCTGCTTCTTCATAGATTTTATGGATGGCATCTGAGAAGGTCTCAGTCTTGATGCTTGAGGAGCATCAGACTTTGTTGCCTTTTTTTTTACAACTGATACCTTTTGAGAGATACCTGAGGTGGATTGTGTTTGTTTTTGTGTTTGGGTTGTAGTGTTGGGGTTAGCTACCGAGGAGGGGAGGTTCTTATTAGTAATTACCTGTAATTTAGCACTTTGCACATTCTGTTGTGCATAGGTCTCAGGAAGTCTTGCACGTAGCAAGTTCCTAGCTTCAACAGGAATAACAAGATTAGGAAGAATACCCTCACTCTCATCCTTGGAAATCAAATCAGAGAATGCTCTTTCTTGTTAATTTAAAAACTGAAATTATTTGACTAAAGGGAATATCGACATTAGGACAAATATGATTAAATATAAGCTGATAAAATTTAGCATAGTATACTATATTACGATCAATATTCAACCTATCACCTATAAAACATAATAGTATTCTACCAAAATCATAATGAGTAGAATGAATCAAAGAGTACCGAATTTATTGTGACATGATGGGCAATGCATCAAAGTTGAGTTGGTGCTTTTGTTATTGAATTCACGTGTGATGTAGTCAAAATAAAATTTTCATTTCTTTCGAAATCCAGGTCTTTTCAGTTGACCTAGATTCTTCATGTCTTTGTCATATCCAATCTGTTTTAGGAAACGTCTCATTTCCTGATACCCAATGAAGGTTTGAATGGGTGGGGATATGAAGAGCATCTCGAACTACTTATGGAGTAACAACTTTTGATTCACCATTGAATTCAAAAACTATACTGAGAATCCCACCTGAACTCGACGAAATGTCTTATAAATAGACTGGAACTCGATATGGATGCCTTGTGGAGGCCCACTCGACCATGTCATCTAGTAGTGCTGAGGCTCAACCATTTAGTCCTTGGTAGAGCTTGGTACTTGGCCAAATCACCTGATTCAACCAACATCATCTTTTAACATTTTTATGACTTAGTTTTTACATCCCTTCACTCTAGTCTCGACCCTTATGCCTTCTGTGGTCGACAATACACTTATTGGAGAGTTTGGGTTCAACAACAACTCTAGTATATGATTATTTTTCCTTGGGAAAAATATTCTCGAATGAGTAATAATTTGTTATTTGTCATATCTTGAGTCTATAACATCCCGATGTTCGCATTACTGTGTAAGCCAAACAGTTTGTTGTTTGTATCATATTGCAACTCATAAATGCTTGTTGTCTGCATCATTTTTGCATTTTTTTCATCTTTACTTGTCTTCCCTTCTCGTCATACTTAATCAAATGAACATTTCTTCTGAGTACAAATTCAAAATTAACAATCCTTCTACAAATAAAACTTGTATTTCAAATAAAACTTGTATTTCTTTCACGAAATGTTAACGCCTAGTGCAATCGGTATGCTTCACTGACGACTAACTTCAATTCAGATTTTCGCATTATAGCATTGATTGCATTGTTAAGTTTGTAGCCACTTCATTATTTCAAATACTGACTATTAATAAACAATGTAAATTTACTGTAATTTCTTCTAGTACTTAGACAACGTCTTTGCTGATAGTACAATCTTGAATATTTCAGTCTCTATTTTTCATTGACGCTTGAACATATAAATGAGTTTTTTTCAATGAGTATAAATCAAACACTGCATGTGTTACTGATTTTTTTTGCGGCACTTTTATTTTAAAATTTTCAACACACTTATGAAACTCTGAAAGTTTGTAAACTTTATTATTCGCCGAGACATGAACATGTTAATGGACTAAATTATACAATATTATTAGATCCAACATAATAAATTAAATTCTCAAAAAAGATCAAATAATAAAAAGCAAAAAGACAGGTGTTGGTTCATTTTTATAACAACTAAAATAAAAATTTATATAAAATTTCACAATTCAAAATAATGCGCTTTATATTACACAAAAGCACATTTTTTATTTTCATTTTACGAAAGAAAATTTTAATTCACATTTTTATTATTAAGAATATTTCAGGGCCCAAGTTCTTGGCTCAATAAGAAAGAGACAATAATCCATTTTTTCATAAAAGCATGGTTAATTTGCGTTTCTAAGTAACAATAGGGACTATTATGGACATTCTCCAAAAATAACGAGCACGTATTTTTGAGATATAATTTAAAATAAATTTGTAAGATCTCAACTCAAAAATTAGTTAAATATATTAAAAATATAAATATTAAATAAAAAAATATTTACTTGACCAAAATGGAAAATATGATCGGGCCAAGATAACAAAATAAAAATTTGTTTTAAGGATAAATATTCATAAGTAGTCGCTTTTTTCTTCTTTTTTTTATATATCTGGTAATATTATATTCTTTGATATAGAAATGAAAATTAAATCTGATTTCGATATAAAATATATACAGGGGCATATACATTGAATCTAGACAATAATTTTGCAGAACAGTATCGATAAGAAAGTCTGCTTAAATCACCAGACAGACTCTATCGGTCAATCGGTCCTCTTTCATTCAGAAATACCACAACTACTTTGTTTTGTTCATCCTTTCTAGTAACTTCAAATCCCTCAATTCAAATTTCTAAAAAACAATGGCAAAGAAATCAAAGATTTCTGAAAAAGATCGAATCAGCGATTTGCCTGACTCACTACTACTCATCATTCTTTCTTTGCTTCCAACTGAATCAGCAGTGCGTACTTGTATTTTATCGAAAAGGTGGCGCCTGCTCTGCATGTCACTCCCAAATTTTGTTTTTCACCATCCAAATCGTAACGACTCTGCATTAAATTTCGCCAACTTTGTTGATAGATTTTTAATGCATAGGCCGAATGATTTGAAACTCGATAGATTTGGTTTACATTGTGGCGGAGATTACTATTTGGACCGTGTTGATGACTGGATACTCCATGCGCTTGACTGTGATGTAAAAGAGATAGACCTTTTGTTCTGGTTCGAAGAGATGTTCGAATTGATGGATGAAGTGTTCTTGTGTACCAGTATTGAAAAGCTTAAACTAACTTGTAAGATATTAGTTGATATTCCGGAGGATGTTAAGTTTTCGAGCCTTGGAGTTCTTAAATTCAGTGAAGTTACGTTTTCGAGCTACGAGTCAGTTGGTGAGCTTTTGACCAAGTGTCCGGTGCTTGAAGATCTATCAATTTTTGGTTGCAAATGGCTTAGCGGATATTGTCTGAGTATTAGTGGATCTGCATTGAAGAAGTTTTCATTGCTTTCTCTTTCGCCAATTGATGAAGAATATTGTCTTGAAATTTTAATAGATACACCAGGATTAGAAACTCTCTCACTTAATTCTTTCGCATCCGATGATATCTTGATCAAGGAGAATTTGCCGTTCCTAACAAACGCTTATCTCCATGTTGAACAGATAGTAGAAGGAGTTGCACCAAGCGGTGTGTTTGGTGATTGCACGTTTGGGCTGCTTAAAAAGATTAACCATGTCAAATCTTTGAGTTTAAGTGGTAGAACTATCGAGGTAAGTGTTTTGCCTAAATCTTAACATATATGAACTAATAATTTTCATCTTTGCTGTGAATTTATATGACTATCATGTTTTGTCTTCTTTTTATGAAGGTCCTCAATAGCGCATATGATTCTGATTATAGCACAATTCATAATGCCTTTCCTCCATTCCATAACCTGACCGAGTTGAAGCTTACTGTTGAAGTATATTGTGACCAAACTTTACTGTATGACTTCCTTGAGAATTCACCAAACCTTGAAAGTCTTATGTTTCCACAGGTGAGTTTTACAACTGAGATGTGACGGATTTGTACAATTGGTTCTGAACTTATGACTTCCCTTTCTTTTCAATTGTTAGGGACTTGTTGATACTCTCTCTGATGAAACTTGGCGCTTCACGTGGGCCTGGTCATGGTCACATACTGCACAATGTTTATCAACGCATCTCAAAACAGTAGATATCAGAGAATTTTCTGGAACAGATGATGAGTTGTCATTCGTTGAATACTTGCTAGCTTTTGGAAGTGCGTTAAGAAATGTATCAATTAATTTATCAAACTTGCGGGGAGGTAAAAGGGTCCGGAAAGAACTGTTAAACTATCAAAGAAAATCAACAACTTGCAAGCTTAAACTTTTCTTTTAATTGATTCTGCTACATGCTCTTCAGAATAACAAAGTGTATGAGGTACAATTTCTGCACTAAGCTTTATTTTATTTTCTTTTCTTTTCACCAGTTTTCTCTCTCAGCATTGTTATTTTAGCCTTAAAATCTGCCATGAAATATTTACTAGGTGCATTGTTTAAGAATGGCATTTAAAATGGTAGTTTCTTAATTGAATATGTAATTCTTTTGCTTTTTAAATGTTTGAGATGACTGGAAGATAGGTGATGCACAGCAGAGTCACAGCTCGTTCCTCTTGACGTCACGTTAAGATTTAATCCTTTCTAGGTTACTAGTAAAAAGAAAGATAATTAGAGGAAGCTTTACCTGGATTTCTCGCCTTAATTGCCTACCTCTCATAGGTCTCTTTGTTTTTTTGTCTTGGTATTAGGTTTCTGAGTTGGTCAATATTTATGTGCCCAATTACTAAATTATTACGTACTATATATGCTTACCCCAGGTTGTCTTTCTCATATGTTTTTTAGCAGATTAGTAGGCTAGAATTGTTTCATTCTCGTTCCTTTCCACGATTTAATGATATCTTTCTTTTAATATCTATAATCTTCCTCCACTAGACCTTTTTAACTTGACCACTGAACACTATTATGTGGTAAGTAAATGCCTGCATGACTTCTATAAGCTGGAAGCATAAAATCTAAGTTTTACAACTCATTTTCCTCTCTGCCATTAACAACTAATATCCAGACCTCAAAGTTAAAATAGCCCCAAATTTTCATTGTTACCCGACTCTTCATTTTGCCACGAGTACCAGTATTGGACATGGGTATAGAGACTTGGGCAATTTTTTCAGGCCAAAGCATGTCAATTTTTCAAAGTACTACTAAGTCCATCCATGTGACAAAGCCTAAATCCTATTACATGTCCTGAAACTCGACACTTCTATAAGGCTGCAAAGTCCCTGTCCCTTCCTCTTTATATGCTTTGCCAGACTCATTTTTGCAAACATGGTCTACCAGGAACTCGTATATTGGTGGGAGCAATTCTATTGCATAAATATCTTTCTGTGATTCTTCTTCGTTAACTTTTGCCAAGGTAACTAGGTTGTGGGTTTTAAAGATGAAATGACTGTTGCCGATTTAGGTCACCAGAAATTAGAAATAAATATAGATGAAGGCGTATCTAGGTTTCCTCTAATTGTAGATGTTTTGTCTATAGTGATTGGCTGATCCTCTCAAAGGTCTTTCTATTTGTTGCCTGCTATTAGGTCTGAGAGTTGGTCGATATTTATTTGCCATATTAAGTGCTTAACAAATTATTTTTCTTTTCCACTACTTCACAATTTCTTTCTATCAATATCCACTGTCTTCCTCCACTGAACTTTCTAACATATCCACCAATCGAACACTTTGTGCGGTACCAAGACGGGAGCATAGCTCAGTTTTAGAGTCAAATCGTCCAGCTCAGTTTTAGAGTCAAATCACAGTTGTAGCTACTTAGTTCATTTTTTAAAGATAAAAACCATAACCAAATTAATGGTTCAGTTTCATCTTTAAACTTTCCGGTTATGAATAAATTGGTTTTGATTTTTAAACCAATCAATTTAATAGTTTAAGAACTGTTATATAAAAAAATCCCTTAAGTAGCCTAACTGATATAAGAGACTAGGTTATAACCAATGATAAGCACTTTGCTACACTAGTTTAGTCAGATATAGTCTGTAACAGTCATTGTATAGGCTTCATAAGCTAAAAACACAAAATATTAGTTTAAATTTTTGTTTGCCTTAATTCTGGCAGTCTCCTCTGCCATTAGTGGAGCAATATTGATCGTCCTAAACTGAACAGTCCAGCATAGCTCTAAAATATGCTTCCAATTTCTAGAAGTGCTTACTCTTACAAGGCTGCAAATTTTATGTCCTTCAACTATTTATTTTGCTTTGGGTAAATCATTTTTACAAAGGTCGTGCTACCTGCAGGAACCTCTATTTCTGCACAATTTTTGTATTTCGGTTTCTTTTAAGAAAAGCTTTTTGGGAATGTAATTAACTGGGCTGTTGACTTGTGACTTTCAAGTAAAGATCTGATCCAATTTCTTCACAGCCAGTTTGACCCAAGTTAGGGATGTCTTAATTTTACATATGAAGAAAAGTAAACCAATTACATGCTGCCAAAATTATTCCAATAAGCTACTGTTTTTGCTGTATTTGGAACTGAAGGAGTTTAGAATAAAAGCCATAATAACAAACCCTCTTAAAGAATTATATGTACTTGGCGATCTAGTAAGTATAATATTTATGTTCTAATTATATAGTGAATAACCTATCTATGTATTTTTGGAAATACTGTTATAATTAATAGCGAAGATTATGTAAGAATTTTTTTTATCTCCTCTCGGAGGTGAAATTTATCTTCTAACTTTCAGCCTAATGAGCGCTAGCCAGTGAAAGGTTGTGGGCTTGCTACGTGTTCCTCTCATAGTTTCCCTGCTCCCTCTCTTCATCTCTTCATCTCGTTCGTGGATAAAGGTGAAAAGGGTTAGGAATAGGAATGATATGTTGGATGTCTAAAATAATAACAATTAAATACTTGATTTTTCAAAATATATGTGAAGATTTTATGTGTAATATGTTCTGCAACGTTTAGCTTCTGATTTTGTTGTATGGTCTAATAACATATAAGATATAAGGTCAAGGTCCGGCTATATCTAATGTAAGATTCACTCTGTTGTCAAGTTTATAAATAAACAGCAATATGATATTATATTAGTTTTTCCTGTCTGATGACTTCTTTAATTGCAAAATCCATGCACTGTCATTGTTCTGAACTTCAATATAATTTAAACTAGATTTTAACACTCTGAGGCAGATGGGATTACCACGAAAGTAATGATGGTACCCCTACACAGAGGTTGTGTTTCTAGATGAGCACTGGTCTATGGTCCATCCGAGGTTACAGCTCAAGCATAGCTTGACATTGTTTGGTCTAATTTCTATATATAAAAGTTGTTAATGCCATACAGTTTGTTCCAAATTGTAAGTGTTTTGTACATGTGAAGCACATTCAGTCTGAAGTCATGTAAATTCTTTTCTAATACGATTTTCTTGCCACTAGTGCAGAAGACAAGTCAGCTGCTACCTGAGGAATTATAATTACCCAAAGGATGCTTTCATCAGTTATTAAAAATATTAATTAATTTGAGTAGGATAACTTAACTCCTGCATATGTTATAAGTAGCTTAATCTCAGCAAAATATAGTTCCTAATGAACGCGTGCATCATCCTGTAAGTAGTGGTGCTTTCGAGTACATATGTCATCTATTTACCGAATCTAGTGATTTAAAACCTAACAATGTGATTTTTTATGTGCAGAACACAAGTCAGCTGGTAGCTGGGTCTTGGGAGGTATCTTCAATCTTGTGCCTAAAAAGGATGCTTGATACGGAAGAGCTGCATGCATTTTCTTCTTTATATCCAGTAATCAATCTCTTATGATTAAATGTTGCTGCTATAAACATCTATAGAGATTTCCTCCTTTCAATTTTATAATTAAAGGTTTGTAATGTCTGTCTTTAAGTATGATCAATTAGAGATTTGCACAATTAGTTCTTAAACCTCTGCTATCTGTTTGTACACAATAAATTAACTTCGGAATTTTAGCTAGTTATGGTTGATAGTTCTTGTTTGATGCATCCAGCAGCCTGTTGTGTATTATAAAATCACCAAAAAGATTTTATTGCATACTTTCTGCACCAGCCTATGAACTTGTTGGCAATGACAGAAATCAACTTGCTTTGTTTATCATACTCCTATGCATGCAAGGACATAATATTCCACAATGATAATATAAGTGTCCACATTTAAATTTGTATATTTAGTCACTTGCAACTATTTTTGTTCTTAACTGTTCTATAATCCTACTAAGTACTAAAGCTAGTAGGTTTGGTCGTTTATACAAGTATATATTCTTAACTAAATAACTATACATAGGTTAATTGATAATCTTACCTATGTATATTAAGATACATAACTATAACTATACTGATGTACTAATAACAACTAGTTTTGTAAAAACAAGTGAATTAGGAGAAATCCATGACAATTTGACTTTCAATGAAACTAATTTGGAGTCATGGAGGTATTCATGTTAAAAGTCATTTTTGGCAAACTAGGGTGACAAGAATTTTTGGCATATTATTTTCTAAAATTGCCTTGTAACTAGAATTTTCATAAAATATTTATTACAATTTTACACTGATATTGTATCCATTTTTATCATCATTTTAGTATCGGTGCCATTTACTAGAATCATTCTAAAACAATAACAATTAGTTTCAGTCTCACAGCTGAGAGAAGAAACAGCCACAACATGTGAGAATAACAAGATAAGTGATTGCTAGCAGGGTTAAACTGAAATACATAATTTATATAATTGACCTAATTTATATAATTTATAATTTGCAATTATAATATTATTTATTAAAACTGACCTAATTTATATAATTTTTAATATATTAAAAAAATCTCACATTACACATCTAAAAAATCCCCTTGATTATTGTCATTTCCACGACATAATTTTTTTTATTGTTTTTATCCATCAATCTGAATACAACATTAATAATGAATCCTTTACAATTAGTAAAAATAAAGTCGTATATGTATATATATGTAAATCCTTTACAATTAGTAAATATAAAGTTGTATGTGTATCTAAATTATTGTTAGTTATATTTTAGATTAAACTGTGGTGCTTTTGTTTTATTAATATGCTAAATTTTTTATTAATATATATGTTTAATCAATATTAACATTTACTAAGCTAGTTGTTTACTCAAATTATATGCATTTATATTATCTAAAAATTATAATAATTATCTAGTAGATACATTACAATTATTTATACTTTGTAGTCCTAATATCACCAACAAACAATTTATATTTAATTTTATTCAACCGAGCATGCTTGTGACTTAAAAATATTTTATAAATTATAAAAATTAACTATTGATATTAATGAGTTTTTTTTGAAGAAATAGAAGAAAAAAATTGTACTAATATCATTATTTAAATGTTTTCAAGTTTCTTTCCTTATGATTCTAATCTTTCATCTTATATTCTTTTTTTTTGCTAAGCATATATTCATTTGATAACATTGTACATTATTTTCATAAAATTAAATAATTTTTAATTTGATATAAGTTTATAATTATTACTTTGAACTTTTTAATCCTTTCAAATTACTGAACAATGTATTTTTTTAAATAACATAAAATGGATTAAATTAAATGGTACAACATAATATAATTTTATTTTTTATAATTTTAAATATTAAAGTAATTTAAAATATTTGTACGATGTATTCTAACGATGAATATAATCTCCAATTCAAAATAATAACCCTAAAATTGAGTTATTTTTTTTCTTACATCTTTTAGTGATTTAGAGGATAAAATCTGTTAGGGCTTGATTATAATTTCTATTTGGTTAATATAAGTTGAGATTTTATCTCAATAATATCCCTAAAATCAACTTTTAATCTTTAGAATTTGAAATTATGAGGTGCAGCCTTTATTCCGATTTTAATCAGGGTCAATGCAATAATTTTTAACACAATTTTGTTCCAAACATTATAAAGTAAAGCGAAATTCAATGATAAAAATGTAACTTACAAGTAAAGATAATGTTAACCCAAACATGAAAAACACCCAAAAACAATAAATTACAAAATATTTATTCATATTCATTTCTATGTACTTTCCTTTTTTGATGTATTATTCATTTCTATAAATTTCAAAACATATAAAAAATGGCAAAATTTTATAAAATAAAAAATAACTACATCCCACTTAAAACCATTATTTTCTTCCACCACACTAACTGTATGTATTTAAATATTGATGGGTCTCATTGCTTTACCCACTTTTCCTATTTTCCTGCAAAATTACATTTTTGACCTCCGTGCCTACTTTTTTGTCACAAAATTACAATTATTCTTAAACTCCCTACATAAACTAAACGTATATAATTTAATGAGATGAAGAGATTACCATTTACCCAAAAAAAGGATATAAAATATTTTGGGACCCTATGCCTGCCTATGAAGATAGATTACCTTATTACTTAGGATTAAATGCACTTTACACCCTACTAATTTCTTTAAAAACAAATTTGTACCATTACACCCCTTTGGGATTCATCATGCTCCTCTTTCCAAAATTTTGTTTACTTGGAAGCGGTACAATCGGAAATTCAGCAATATACTTAATTAAAATAAAAAATTTATTGTTCAAATAATATTAAAAAAATTATGTTTTTTATATCAACTATAAAATAATAATTTTTTAATTTTCAAATAGAACTATTAATTTTACATTTGATTTTCATTTTTATAATATCAATTTCAAAATTTTATTACTCTACTTAATTAAATTTTATTATGTAATACAAAATAATTGTTAATTTTTTTTTTGTAGAATTACAAAATATAAGCAATAATAATATAAATTCAAAATCAAAATTGAAATTATTATTATCATTCAAAAATTAAAAACTTACAATTTTGTATCAAAATTCAATTTTTAACATTATTTAAAATATATAAAATTCAATTTACTTAATATTTTTGCTAAATTTCCGATTTTACCCTTCTCCAATTTAGTGAAATTATGAAAAGGGATAACAATTGCTAAAATCTATATACTATCTATACTATATTATAATAGACGAAATATTAAAAGTTTGGTTGTCGGTCGGTCAGTGCCTCTGAAATTACTTAATTACCCTTCTTTAATTGTTCTAATTATTGGGTCGATCAATTATAATTATAATTGATATTGAATTCAACTTCCTCTATTAATTTATAAATTTCAATTCTATTTTATTTCGAAATCTATATCACTATGATTTATGTTAAATTCAACTTATTCAACTAATTTAAATTTTTAATTCATATCGAGTTCTATATCATTCTAATTTGTTACTTCGGGCTAAATTAAATTTAAACAAACTAAATATAATTCTTAAGATTTGGTTGATATATAATATGACTCGAGTTAAGATAAAATAATAATACTATCAATCCTCCTAAAAAAATTATACTAATGAACTTGCATAAACAAAATATATATTATATTATAATAGACTAAACATTAAAAGTTTGGTAGTCGGTACATGCTGAAATTGCTTAATTTCCTTTACTTAATTGTTCTAATTCTAATTATTATGTTTATCAATTCTATAATTCTAATTGATATTGAAATCAACTTCCTATATTAATTTACCAATTTCAATTCTATTTTATATCGAACTCTATATCACTATAATTTATGTTAAATTCAACATCTTCTACCAATTTAAATTTTAATCCATATCGAGTTCTATATCATTCTAATTTGATAATTCGGGCTAAATTAAATTTGAACAAACTAAATATAATTCTTAAGATTTGGTTGATATATAATGTGACTCGGACTAAGATAAAATAATAATACTGTCAATCCTCCTAAAAAAGTTATACTAATGAACTTGGATAAACAAAATAATATATTTTATTTATCAAGGATAAAAAAAATACATTATGTAATTGGTTCAGACTAACACGAAATTAAAATAAAAATACAATTCGACCAATAAAAAAATATATATACTAAATTTTCAGTCTAAAATAAAATTATCTTATTGATCCGGAATTTAAAAATAAATAAAACTAAAATAAAAATAATCAGGTTGATTTGGTCGGTGTATTAAACACTGGGCTAAGATAAAATAATGTAAATCACTGATCCGAGATAAATCAAATTAATATTAGACTAAGTATAATTCGTATCATATTCATGTGAAATAAAAAATCAAATTTTATTTAAAACATAATTCTTTTAAATACACTTAGAATTATCAATAAAATTATTTCGTTCAATGAGTAATATTACTTTTTTCAAATATCTTTTATGAAGTTATAGTTAATCGATTAAGTAATCACCATGCTAAATTAATAGTTTTTAAGATACCAACATATTGGAGACATTATATTTTTACACTCAATAAAATAATAATTTTATTATAATAATATTTCTGTATTACCAATGTTATCAATTTAAATAAGTTTAAATATTTTAAAAAGTTATGAGCATATACGTTTACATATATAATTATCATGAAATTATATCATTTAAAGTTTTATATGAACACAATTAAGAATTGAATTCAAGTATTTTTTTTTCAAATTATATAATGTTAAAAAAAAATTTGTGCCGTTCGTGCATCGCACGAGTTTTAAACTAGTATATATATTTATATATATTTATACTATACTATAATAACCGGAATTAAATATTATTTGGTTCAACAGTTATTCCCTATTTTTGATTATTACAAAAATAAATTAATAGTGTTATATATTCACTAAACTACTAAATTGTTAAACTACTAAATATAGTCTACTTATTCTACTAAACTACGACCACAACTCATCCTATTATTAAAAATATAAATAAATAGTGTTATATATCCGATAAACTACTAAATTGTTAAACTACTAGATATAATCTACTTATTTTACTAAATTTATTTTTATTATAAATTTATAATCATTATATATTTATATAAATATTTTAAAAATATAATATAATGAGATAAAATAAATAGTGTTATATATCTATTAAACTACTAAATTATTAATCTACTAGATATATTCTACTTATTTTACTAATTTACGAGCACAAATTATCCTATTATTTTTATTATAAATTTATAATCATTATATATTTATATAAATATTTTAAAAATATAATATGATGTGATAAATAAAAAATTTAAATATTAACAGGAAGCCACGGAATTTAAGCTAGTATACTATAATAACCGGAATGTCGTATAATTTGGTTCAACGGTTATCCCCTAATTTTGGTTATTAAAAAAATAAATAAATAAATAGTATTATATATTTACTAAACTACTACATTATTAAACTAATACACACATAGTCTACTTATTGTACTAAACTACAACCACAATTTATCCTATTATTAAAAAAAGTGTTATATCCCCGTTAAACTACTAAATTGTTAAATTACTTAATATAATATACTTATCCTACAAAACTACGATCATAAGTTATGCTATTATTTTTTTCATAAATTTATTATTATTATATATTTATATAAATAATTTTAAAATTATAATATAACTAAATAAATAAAAAATTTAAATATTAACGGGAATCGTAAATCACATGGAATTTAAGCACGGAATTTAAGCTAATATAAGTTAAAGGGTGTAATGTGACTTTCCCGTACATATTTATTTTTTCATCAAAATTGCTCTATTATTTATCTACTTAAAAATCACGAAGGAAAACCTCTAAAAAATTAAAAGTAAAAGCTCAAATATAGCCCGTGAAGTAATATACTCGGGTATCCTGTGAAAAATCAGCAGCAGCAGCAAAACCAAAGGTTAGAATCCTTTTTTAGCATTTCCATGTATGTATAATGTATGCATCTATCTTATATGTTGTTTATCTATCAGTTTCTGTTGCTACATACATCAATTTCAATCTAGGGTTTAGTTGTAATTACACCAATTGATGCCTAATTTTGCTTCAATTTCTGCTGTTTTTATAAATTATGTTGTTATTATATGTTCTTAATCTGTTTCGATTTAGATACTTAAGTTTGTTGCGAAAATTAGGCAATTTATATTCATTTTTAGTAGTGTATGTTGTGTTTGTACTTTGAAGTTTCATTGCATTCTAGGCTCTTCTCGTGTACTCGGTTGATTTATGAGTTAGGTCTTGCGAATGTGGTTTAGGAGTCCTGGTTTCAGCTCAGAATTTTGTTGGTGAAAATCATGTCATCATCTCACGTAAACACAATGCAATGAATTGATAACGGAACCCAACGAAAGATCATTAATAAGATAAATTAAAACAAATTAATGGAAAACAATAGAAGGAACTATTTGTTTATTTAGTTTATATAAGGATTTATATTTGAAGGGATCTCAATTTAATTTTCCATTGTGCTAGTGGTATTAGTGCATCCATGAATCAGTATTTTATTTTCATTTCGGAAGAAGCTTACTATTTTTCTATAAATAAATCATTATTTTAATTTCTATTCCGGAAGAAGCTCAATACTTTTATATATGAAAAGCTAGCGACATATATTTATAAAGATAAAATAGTTGGATGAAACTCCGTCATATGGTCAAGAACCAGTTCTAGAGATGCTGAATTAGATTGGTTGAATTTTATATAGGATTGAGGAATTTAGCAGTCAGGAGTTCTGAGGTTAGGGCCTATTGCTACTTGAGAGTTTGTGGGGCAGGATCATTCTGGGATATAGAGAGCTTAGTCTAGTGTTATGCTTGTGTGCATAGTAGTTTAATGCTTGATAGTGAAAAAAGTCTTACTATATATTGTTGTTACTTAGGTATAGATTTTATTGAATTTTATTATAAAGTTTAATTATATTAGTGGTAATGGTTCTTTGCAGTCGAGTCACCTTACGAGAGTAAAGTTTTTACAGTTAATCCATCCAAATTCACGTTTTCTTTGTTTTTCTGAAAATTCACTGTTTCCAATACTTGTCCTGCATCACTAAGGTAAATTAAACGCTAAAGAACCACTATCCCTACGATTTCCTAACCACAAAAGGGACAAAGTTACTTATTGCAATTCAGTAGAGAATAATCTCAACTTCAATTTAAGCCTCTAACAAAAAAAAATATACATCTCTTTTATAGGAGTATAATTCTATCTTCGACATTGTGGAACTAATCTTATCAATTATCTAGATTCCTAGTAAATAACTATTACCATATATCTAAATTCTATTTTTTTTCTTATCCAATATATATATATATTATATTCAAACCAATCTAATTGTATATATTAAATCACGCCGGCTTCAAAAATAGGTTGCAGTTTGGAAGTGTCGGGAATTGGTGGTTCCTGAATCTAGTTTTGTAACTGTTTTTGGTATTTTCTAGTTATATGAGAGATAATAGCTAGATATAGCAAAGAAACAGAGAGAAACAACAGATTAGAGGCAAAAACAGAGAGATAGAGTCAGAAATTGTAGAGAGAGAAACAAAACAGATAATAACTTGAAGAAGAAGATAGATTTTTAGAGAGAAACCCTAGAGAGAGAAGGGAGAGACTTGTGGAACAAGTTCCATTTCATAATATGCATACCTGATTTACAAAGTTCCTGTAGTATATATACTACTGTTAACAACTTCTGCAAGAGACTTGGTGGCAACAACCAGAATGAAATATATGGCCAATACCGGGTATATAAGCAGTGATTTCAAATCCAAGGTTAATCGTACTCTGGCAACTTTACGTAGGGCAGAGTTTGGTTTTTTGGGGGTGATAGTGGAAAAGTTGACAGATAAGTCACCCTTACTGACACTCTACAGAAACGTACATGAGATTTTCACCTCATACGGCTCCTCGTTCAATTCTTTCGAAGTCATTGGATCCTTTTACGCGTTCGACATAGTAAAGTACTTATATGACATAGTAAAGGGAGAGACATAGTAAAGTACTTAACTACCCTTACTACTTATATGACCTCCAATACTCCTTACTACTACTATATTGCTGTACTGCTATCCTGACAACCCTTCCCCCTTCAAATGAACCATGTCCTCATGGTTGTCTTGTATAACACCACTAGAGTTGTCAGTAGAGGTGGCCAGACGAACGTGCCGTGCGTGCCGTGCCGAATTTTCGGCGGACCGTTTTTTTTAACTATGAACTCGTAAACGGCCCGTACGACAGGACGAGCCGTGCCGGGTTCGGGCCGGTTTGACAAACGGCAACTCGTGGACGGCTCACGATTTACACGAGTCAGACGAATTTGACGATTTGCTGCCACGTGTGAACTGTGGAGTGGAGACGGCGAGCTGGGCATGCCGAGTTTGGCGAGCCGATTTACACGAGCTATATTTTTTTTTTTAATTAAGGTGTAATAGACATCCAGGTGGTACAAGTGCAAGCACAACACAACATAAATAATTGATTATTTTAATTTGTCAGCTTTTACATGATCACATCTCACGTGTTTAATATAATAATAATTAAAATTATTTATTTTAATCAAAGAACAGAATGAATCAAGTGCAAGTGTATATGAATCAAGCTGTGTATATGAATCAAGCTGGAGGTTCAATTCGCGGGCCGGTCCGAGCTGCGTGCCGGTTCAGAACCGCGTGCCGGTTCCGGGCCGGTTCCGGTTCAACAAAGTCTAATTCGTGCTCGCTTCGTCTAAATACACGGTTTGTGCCGAATATTGAATCGGCACGTGACGAGCGAGTTATACGAGTTTTTGGCGAGCCGAATCACGATCGTGCCGAGCCAAACCGTTCGTTTGGCCACCTCTAGTTGTCAGTATCTGCATGTTGTTCATGCATTCTGGAAAGAGCATCAGCTACAGTATTCTCCTTGCCCTTTCTGTCGAGTATAGTATAGTTGTACCCTAGGAGCTTGCTGACCCATTTCTGCTGCAATGAATTGCTTATCTTCTGTTCAGTCAAGAACTTAAGTGCCTAGTGATCTGTTTTTATATCAAAATGCTTATCCATCAGATAAGGTGACCATTTTTTAACAGCTGAAACCACAGCCATTAATTCTTTTTCATAGGTTGACATTGCTTGTCCCTTAACCCCTAATGCTTTACTAAAAAATGCCAGTGGTCTGCCTTCTTGAGTGAGCACTGGCCCAACGCCCGTGTTAGAAGCATCAAGGCTTGGAAAAATCTGGCAACTTTAACACAGGAATGCTTGCCAAGGCATTCTTTAACATCACAAAAGCTTCAATAGCCTTCTCATTCCAAAGGAAATTATCCTTTTGTAATAGCATGGTTAAAGGTTTGGCAATGGTGCTATAATCTTTAACAAACTTCCTATAGTAACCACTTAACCCTAGAAATCCCCTCAAAGCCTTCAAACTTCTAGGTACTGGCCAAGCTAGCATATCCTTCACCTTGTTACCATCTACTGCCACACCTTCTCCTACACCTTCTCCTGAAATCACATGACCCAGATATGCCACCTGAGGTTGTAGAAATTCAAATTTAGGCATCTTAGCAAACAACTTCTGTTTCCTCATAACCTCAAATACCAACTGCAGTTGCTTCAAATGCTCCTTTTCATTCTTTGAGTAGATTAGGATATCATCAAAGAAGACTAATGTGAATTTCCTGAGCATGGTTGTCACGTCGATGAGTCGAGGCGAGTCGACGGACCTCCCGCTAGTCGACTAGTCGTGGACTAGTCGTAGACTAGTCGACAAAAAAATAATATATTATTATAAATTAAAAATACAATATACATATATATATACACACACACAAATGTATATATATTATGTATTTTAGATTTCTAAGTTCTAGGTTTTAAGTTCCAACTCATTCCACAATGTTTTATTTCTGATTGTAAGGAATTAAGAATCCAACACTTGGAGAGAATGATTAAAAAGCTAGAAGATCTAACAAATGATAACAAAGAAAAGTACTTGCAATCATCTAACAATTTAGTACAACAAAAAAAAGTACTTGCAATCATGTGAAATATGTAACAATTATTCAATAACAATTGTCTGATACAACTGTGATTTGATGTGGTAGTGCAGCATGTAAAAAAAAAATTATGCAGTAAAAAATATATAAACTGAGCAGCTCGACTAGTCGACGACCAGGCGACCGAAATATCGACATTCAGCTAGTCGACATGTTGAGTCGACCTCCAAATACTGCTTAGTCGACTAGTCGTCAACTAGTCGCGACTAGTCGACCGACATGACAACCATGTTCCTGAGATAAGGAGCAAAAACTTGGTTCATTAAACTCTGAAAAGTGGCAGGGGCATTAGTAAGGCCAAAAGGCATTACTGTGATTTCATAATGTCCCAAGTGTGTTCCAAAGGCTGTCTTCTCTATGTCTTTTTCTTTCATCCTGACTTGGTGGTAATCAACTCTAAGGTCAAGTTTAGAGAATACCTTAGCCTCACTCAACTCATCTAACAGCTCTTCAATCAAAGGAATAGGAAACTTGTTTTTGATGGTTAAGGAGTTTAACTTCCTATAGTCTATACAAAACCTCCAACTGCCATCCTTGTTCTTCACCAAGAGAATAGGTGAAGCAAATGGAGAACTACTTGGTCTAATGACTCCTGAATCCAACATCTCCATTATAAGTTTTTCCACCTCATTCTTCTGATCAAAGGAGTTCCTGTAGGGTCTGATATAGAAGGGTTGTGATCCTTCTTTTAGTTCAATTGAATGCTCAATTCCCCTATGTGGAGGTAATCCCTCTGGTGGCTGAAAAATATCATCATATTGCTTCAAGAGCTGCTGCAATTCCTGAGAACAACCTGATTCTCCATCACCAACTGGCTTTGCATTTAACTGAGGATTTGCATAAATGACATACATGAGCCCATGTTCCTGTCTTTCACAACTCCTTACAAAATCTTTGGCAGACATCTGCTGTAGGCTGGGCTTCTCAGGTTTGTTGTTTCCTTGTAGTGTTACAACTTTACCTTCTTTCTCGAATTGTAACAACAGACTCTTAAAGTCAAAAGTCACTGGTCCCGATGAACCTAACCAGTCCACACCCAACACTAGATCATAACTTCCCAAGGGCAGAGTCCTGATAGATGTTTGAAACTCTTGATCTCCTACCTTCCAAGTGAAGTTTGAGCATTCATGTTTACTAACCAAGTGATTACCATTAGCCACCAGTACTTGCATTGGTACTGTTTCAACTACTTCACACCTCAATTTTACTGCAGTCTTTTCATCCAGAAAACTGTGGGTGCTTCCTCCATCCACCATATTGAAAATTCCTTGTTTCCTCTTGTACCAGGAAGAGTGATAGCCTGATTGTTGTAATCTCCTTCTATAGCATGAACTGAAACTCCCATGGTAAGTGTATAATCTGACTCTTTTTCCTTTATCATTGCTTCCTTTGCAGGATGCTCCAAAACACTCTCCTTAAGTATTCTTTCAGTCAGCTGCTGCTTCTTGTCACAGTGAATATCCTTGGTACTCCTGATTAAGCCTTGATTGCTAGTCTTTCCTTCTACAGCCTCAAGTGATGTCTCAGGTCCTGTGCTCTGCATCTGAGATAGTTTTCCCTTAACAGCTACCACAGAATCTAATTTTCCTGGATGTGTCTAGCCATTCTTCTTACTGTGCCCAAGTTTACCTTCCATCACACAGTATCTAGCTCTTTTGAAGGCCCCTTCCATACTGCTGGGACTCAACAGCTTCATAACTTGCTTAATCTCTTTCTGAAGACCACTTACAAAGCATTCTATGTAGTACTCTTCAGTTAATTGTGGCATCCTAACCTTCAACTATCCCATATACTCTGCAAATTGTTTACAGTACAATTCTACAGACTCCTCCCGTTTCAGGTTTTTAAACCTTTCAAACAACAATTCATTTTCTCACACCAAACCTTGCTGTAAATTGACTACAGAAGTCTGACCAGTTCAACTCCAATTTTCCAATAGCATACTCTTATACCAACTCTTGGACACTCCTTCAAGATGCATTCCAACAATCATTACCTTCTTACTATTTTGAATTCCAAATATTTCATAGTAGAGTTCATAATCTTCAATCCATTCAGCTACTCCTTTACCTTCAGCATATCGGGGAAAATTCAACTTGAGGTGTCTAAGAGTCTCTAATGCCTCATTTTCCCAAAGACTGCCGACTACACTCTTTGATCCTCCAAAAGGATTGATGAACTCATTATTTTTGCTGTTTTGATCCTGCACCTTCAACACTGCTAAGTTGACTAACTCTTCAATCATCTGTAGTTTAGCATTAGTCCTTTCCGTATACATCTGGATCTGTTGTTGCATTTGTTGCAACATCTCATCATATTGCTCTCCTTCAAATTCAGATCTACAGGAGGATTGCAATGTCCTATAATAGCTCATCCTCACAGACAATTACTCAAACACCTGTGAAGCAACACTACAACTCCACAGAACTGTAATTACTTCACAACAGAGATCCTTTCTTCACTAACAACAGCTAATAACAACTACTTGAATGAAAACGAGTTCACACATCTTAAACATCTTAAGTTCTAGCTATTAACAATCGAATTTTAACAGATCTAAAGAGATAAGCTAGAAACAGACACCTGATCACTTTCTGAGAAATTTCTGAACTTGCAGCTGAGATTACTGCATCACCTAGCTCGATCTGCTCGAGTGTTGAACACATCAAAAGCAGTATAAGATCAAATCTGATGCTCTGATACCAATTTGTCAGGAATTGGTGGTTCGTGAACTAGTTTTGTAACTGTTTTTGGTATTTTCTAGTTATATGAGAGAGAGATAACAGCTAGATATAGCAAAGAAACAGAGAGAAACAACAGATTAGAGGCAGAAACAGAGAGATGGAGTCAGAAATTGTAGAGAGAGAGACAGAACAGATAATAACTTGAAGAAGAAGATAGATTTCTAGAGAGAAACCCTAGAGAGAGAAGAGAGAGACTTGTGGAACAAGTTCCATTTCATAATATGCATACCTGATTTACAAAGTTCCAGTATTATATATACTACTGCTAACAACTTCTGCTACAAGTAAAGACATAGTAAAGTACTTAACTACCCTTGCTACTTATATGACCTCCAATACTCACTACTACTATACTGCTGTACTGCTATCCTGACAGAAAGGGACATCCCCCTCCCAGCAAAACATGGATTTGATAAAGAAAAGCGAGCTTAAAAATCAGTTTCTTCGTTCCCAAATTGCTTATCAAACTGTATTGAAGCATCAATTAAACTCTATATGAAGGCCTTACCTCAAAATTACTGTCCCAAAAGGTCATAGAATAAGGACAGGGCATCTAATGGCATTAACCACCATATGACAATCAGTTTCAAGTATATTAGTTTTGTTCGTATCATTGATCCCCTCCTGCTACTTTTTAATCCAGCCTAGCGCCTCCTTACCTCCCAGTCTGCGACCATCTCTACGAAATGAGGATCTACATCACCATCATAAGGCATAGCATAAGCCCTGATCACCCCTGTTTCTGTATCTCGAGACTCGAGCAATTCAACCCATACCATATATTGACTTGGCTCAAATTGTGGCAGCATCGGGATTGACCTTAGGACGATTATCCCCTGGTTTCCTCCAGATTCCAACATATCCACCTGTGTAATGTTTCCCAAGGTAAAATCTCGTTATTTTGGAGACTTCTCAACTGTGAAAGGTAATCCTCTGCAATGTGTAATCACGCCAAACACTGACCATTTAGTGTTTCAAACTAGCTCATTCGAGCTCTCCTTACTGCCCAACAGACCACAGCTACCAAAGGAGCCATGTCCCCTTTTTTTGACATAACATACTCAAAAAGTCTACCAAAATTATTAGCATTATGGCGTGTAAAACTCAGTACTGCAATTGCCAAGCATGTATTAGCAAATGTTCAGTGAACTAGTAGCCAAGGAACTAAAAGGACAAACATTGTTAACCTCCAGTCTCCTCCCCTAAAGCTTAGTTAAAGTTGGAAGGCAACCTGAACTAGCCCTCAATAACGAATTCCTTACTACTGGGGGTATACTAAGTTTCCATGTCTTCTTCCAGAATCCAGAATTATCAATATAGTTACATCTTCTATAAGCCTTTTATATGCACTTTTGACTGAATATACTCCATAGTCCATATGCTACCAGAGTCCGGTACCACCCATCTTTTTATCACCCTATGATAGAGGAATGTTGTAGACTAATTGTTTGTCCCACTGGTCAAAAAAATTCCAATAATGTCTACATCCCAGCTTATAGCTCCTACGACCATCAAGCTCTTAATGTTTATCCCCTCCAAACCTATATGATTTGATTAAACATAAAGTTGTACGTTGAAGGGAATCCCCTGCTTCCCCAAAACAATATTAATACAACCACTTACCTAGCTCCTTTTAGCCGAGTCCGTCTCTCTAGGACCCCTCCAGATATAATGTGGGTTTTGTCCTAATTTGAGCATCAAGGAAAGTCCCTTTTGGGTAATTACTTCTAATTGGTTAAAATTAACTTTAATGAGATATTGCCATTAACTTTATTCTTAAATAGTAATATGAAGTACATATTAGTGCTTTCGTAATTTCTTTTTTGTTTAACATCATGTGCCCGTCGAGCGGCTTGCCTGTCAACTATCACAGTGTAATGCGACTAGTATAAAATAACATATGAAACTTGATGTTTGTAAGAGTATGTGTTTGTTGTATTGACTTGCGTGCAAAGACGCAACAGATGTAGGGCTTGGGTTTTATGTACGTTGTGGAAAAAGGCCTACTTCGGAGTTGGATGTGGTTTGTTGGTTTGGTGGATAATAAATGTAACTGTAAGAGGTTAGAGTCTGTAGGGATGAAGTGTAATATCCCAAGTCATTTTGATTATATAATATAATAAAGTGCTTTTATTACATTATTCGACTTGTTTGAATAATAATAATACTTAGTATGAAATTTTATTTTATTTTATTTTGAGTGTTGGTTTGCTTCTTTGGATCGAAGCTCCCATAAAATTTAACTACAAGTCAGGCCCGAAATTAATCGAGGGCCAAAGAAAATGAACGAAAGAAAGAGAAACACGGAAAGATTAAGAGGAATGAGAATAGAGGGTTGGATGCCCAAGAAAGAAAAGATGAAATTTTGAACTAATTCAAAGAGCCAACATGTATTAGCCCCATATTATGCCATGCTATTTTGTTATGCAAAGCTAATGTGTGCATATATAGAGAAATAAGGGAACCTTCACTTTAATCCCCTCGATGTGGGACAAGTGAATTTAGTTCAATGAAACAACAAGTGTTCCAAGTGCACTAATTGTGATCCTAAATAGATCCCACACATGCTTATATAGAGAATGTTAGACAACTAGTTTCACACTCTTTCGATTTGGGACGAAATACTATCATGTTTTAAACATCCAAATACATTTTAGTGCCTTCTGTTTTTCTTGCATTTTAAAAATTTTGAACTAATTTTTCCTTGCATTAGTAATGCTCCAAATATTTTATATTCTTAACATTATTTCGGTTGTAGAGCCAAATAAAAATTGATATGATTTCAATACTTAAAACCCAAGTCCCTTAAATAGAGCGGAGATGTGGTTCTTTTCAAAACTCCCTCGATGTGGGATAAATTTGAACTTGCCTTTCAAAGTTGTGAACTCTCAACTCAAAACCACCCATTGTGTGAGTTATATAGAGTTGTAGCAAGTCTTAGAATCATAATCTAGTCAATGTGGGACTAGATAACTAGTTCAGATCAAACTCTAAATCTAGTTATCTTGATAAAAAGAATTTTTAGCTTATTTAAGTATATTGACTTAGAGAAGTCGAGTGAAATCCTTTTTACACTTGTTAAAAATAAATTACTTGCCACCCCTTCCTTTATATAGGTTCCTTTATATAGGAGATGAGTATAGCCTTGTGTCTATTCACTCTCGATGTGGGAACCAAGAATGTCAAGAGTTAACTAAGGCTTGTGCTGCCCCAAGCCTTGCTTTTATAGATGAGATGGGAGTGAGTCTCTTCAAAACATAAGCAATGTGGGACTTGGGATGTAAGAGCATATGAGAATGTCATAGTTCCACATTGAGGAGAAAATATAAGATAAACTAGAATAAATGGGGAAGTCTTTAGCATACTTGTGGCCAAGGCGCAAGTGCACTTGTGTGCACCATGCCTTGAGCAAGCTTTGAGGTTGTTGTGTGCAGGGCTTGCCTTTGGGGTTACTTGTCCGCTTTTGTGACTTGTCTTGAGAGATGAAAAAAAAATTATTTTTTTAAAACTTGTCAAATTGAGTACCACATCGAAAAAGAAAAGAAGTAGCAAAGTTTCACTACCTATAAGATAATGAAGTGGGTTATTTTTAAAGAGGGTGGAAGAAGCTAAAAGAAAAACTTCTAAGTTGGTAAGTCTTCTTACGCCCTCCTCTATTATTTTTTTATTATTATTTATAGTAATTTGTATTAGTTAATTTAAGTAAATATTAGAATTTACTTGGTAAGATTTAGATTTTAGTTAAATAATAAAAATTATGTCACTTAGAATTGTGAATGATGTTGTTAGGGTACTAAGTCAAGAATAAAGGGACTTGAGACTCGAGAATGAAATTGTATTAGAAGTTGTATTAAAAGCGATTTAAGGTAAGTATATACTGTACTATTCCACTGTTGATGTTTTGATCTTTAAATGATGATTGATTTGATTCGACTGATGATTTACTGGAAAAAAATGAGTATTCTTGCACTGATACTTGATGAACTGATGATGATGCTTTCTTTTGGAAGCAAGCTAAACCAATTGTTTAGCTGGCCGGGATCCCAACTTGGTGAACTTGATGAATTGATGAACTTATCGTGCTTGAATATTCCGTTTTAATCTTGCGAGAACTATTATGTTAAGATGAACTCTTGATGATCGTGATGAGCTTTCGATGACTCTCTTGTTTAAAGTTGTTTATTTTATTGGATGATTTGAAATTCTGGTTTCTAGATAAACTTCAGTTGAAATATACGATATATGCTTACCGAGCTTTATGAGCTCACTCTTTTATGTCACTAACTTTCACGGGAAAGAATTTCGGAGAAGGATGTTCGGGAAAGGATAAAAATGTGATGAACTAAGGTTTTAGTGGATGACGAGAAATATGTAGTATAATAATGAAAAAAAAATTATGTAATAGACTTATGTTTGTACCAGTTAGGGTCTTAAAATGTATCGTAAACTTTTGTTATAGACTGAAAATGTTGTACGAATTTTTATATTATTAATTAAGTTTATGGTTATGTAAGCATATAACGAGTTTGTAGTTAGCTTGGCGTCCCCGGGTCGGGTTCCTGAGGTTACCCCGAGGTCGGGGGCGTCACATGAATAAAGGGGGTTATAATAAAAAGTGCTTGGCGCCATGGGCGCGGGCCCATAATTCTTGCTTTTACCCATTTATTGAATCAAAAAGGGAGAGGCATTGTATCTTATATTCTAGATACAGGATTGACGATTCAACCCTCTGGTTTATGCGTGCTTGAACCAGTAGCTCTTTAGTATATGTAGAGATCAGGTTTTGAACCGGCCACCAAACACTACTAGGCTACTAGCTATTTTACCCCAACAAAATTGGCATCTAACTTATCTTGTCACTAAGCCAAGATATCCTGCTTTCTGGTTTGGGCAAGTCAATTTTCTTGGCTAGAATTAAGGGAAGTCCCCTTTTTAGGATTTCGGACAAAAGTAGTTTTCAGTTTATTGTGAATAATGCTATAGTTACAGTCTCACGGTAAGCAGCATAATCATATCTTTTATATACATTCACTTAAAATTAGGAGTGAAATAGCTCAAAAGTCTTAGTTTTAGATATGCATGAAAAATAACAGAATGTAAATAAACAATTAGCATGTTTTTATATATTGTGGTGCAATGTGTTTTTGTTATGCAGTTTTCCTGAAAATGTTTTATGACCCTTTTGAAAGCGTTCATATATCCATGCCTGTGCTTGTTGGTTTGACTATCCTATTGTCTGACTTAACTAATTATTGAAGCAATTATTTGGGCAGAAATGAACTGCAGTAGATCAATTTCTGTTATTGGTCCTGGGTGGTTTAAAATGTAATTTTGTAATTATAGTCAAAAATTCTAATAACGAATTAAGTTCTTCATGAAATTTTATTACAACTGCATAATTCTTATAGAATGTGGTATAACTGGAAACATTTCTAGCCAGATTAAGTGTCTTGGTAACTGATCTAGTCGTTGTCTGTTTTTAAATTCAGAGTTGGTAATTATTAATCATTATTTATCACCGCATCTCTTTTGTTTCCTTGAATGTGAACATACTTAAATTGTATTTTCAATTATGCCTGCAGAGCAACTTGAGAAAGCTTTAGAGAAAGAATGGCCAAGCATCATCCCGATTTGATTATGTGCCGTAAGCAACCAGGAATTGCTATAGGACGTTTATGCGAGAAATGTGATGGCAAGTGTGTAATATGTGATTCATATGTTCGTCCTTGTACACTTGTTCGGGTATGTGATGAGTGCAACTACGGATCTTTCCAGGGGAGGTGCGTTATATGCGGAGGGGTAGGAATTTCTGATGCATATTACTGCAAAGAGTGCACTCAGCAGGAAAAAGACAGAGATGGGTGTCCCAAAATAGTAAATTTGGGAAGTGCTAAAACAGATCTATTCTATGAAAGGAAAAAATATGGATTTAAGAAGAGATAAATCTTGGTAATAACACTTTATTTCCTTTATTAAAGAACTAGTCCTATGTGATTCACATGAAAAAAAGGCTCAACCTTAAGAATTTTCCAGAAACCCTCTTTATTTGCATTTATTCCAGTTCATTTGGTTAATTTCGAGTTATGAGAATGTTGTTGCACTCAATTTGAACTATACATATCTATGTTATTGTAGTTCGACCATATTTATATGTTGCATTGCGTGAATTGATTATTAGGTCTGTCTTGGGAAGGCAAGTCATTTTGTAGTGTAATACATTTAGGGTGCATGCATTTGTGTAAGATAAGCATGAATTGAGCCACAGACTTCTCTCTTGATGTTTATCTGACTGTATGGAGTAGTTGAGGTTAATGTTAAATACTACAGAGAAAGCATGGATAATGATCCCGCACCTCATCTATAATGTCAGTGTTTGGGACTCTTTTCGATGGCTTATGCACTCAAGGACAAACAACTGGGCCCTCACTATAAGCCCAAGTTGTTCAGTTCGTGCCCATATCTCTCCATTTTTGGCTGGAAATTCTTTGTAATTCAAGTCTAAGGATTATTTTAAATGACTTTTTTCAAGTAACTGATTTTCATCAATTTTACATACTTTTAACTATTTCTATTGAATTTATTGGAATTCCAGGTGACTTCTCATAGGGTTATTAGATTTTATGTCAAATCTTGTGAAAGAAAGACGATTTTTTTACAAGTTATGTAGTTATAGATTAAAAAAAAGGTTATTAAGGTCATTCTCTTTTAAAGTCCTTTATGAATAATGCAATACTTGTAAAATAAAGGTTCTAGACTTTTAAAAAATCTTGATTGAATAACACTGTAGGTTATAGATTCTTTAATGTTAAAATTGAATAATTTATGATTATTATAATTTTTAAATCTTTTGATACTATATATATTACATCCTACATATTTCATTTTGTAGGGGTAAAACTGTTTTCATAAGAAAAAGTTCAAATTTTGACTAAATTTATCTGTGTGACAAAGTTATATGAAAAGAAATTAGAGGTCAATCACAAAAATTAAATAAATTTAAACATTGTTAGATGATGTGGTCGTGGGAATACAGTAAGCTTTTAGGTGATAACGTCAAAAATGCCCCCTTACAAAGAATGCATACCAGAAAACCCCAAATTTAAGTTACTGGAGTGAACTGTGTGATTAATGCTGTTTCCTGTTGGTAACTCCCAAAAAAGTTAGTATTGCATGCATGCGTACACTTGTCACCATGCTCCCCAATTTTCAATATAACACTAGAAGCATCTCATCCTACACCTTCCACTTGTAAACAGTTAACTGTCTACACCTAGGTATCTTCGCAATTAAGTATAGTAGACACACATTAGCAACCTATTTTTGTGTGTATTTAGTAAACAGCTTCATAGGCAATACTGCTGCAGCATCATACTTACCTATCTCTCTCAATGTCTTCTAGCAACTCTCCAGCTGCAGGGCCAAGCAGGAACAATATTTCCTGTTCTACAGACTTTGAAACATTTCTTCAAGGCTGGTTAGTCCGTCAACAACATTTCTATCAACTACTTCAAACCACCCTCGAAAACATTCACCAACATGATGAAGATGATCTTACTGTCTTGGTCTCTAAGGTTTTATCTCACTACCATCTCTATTACGAAAGAAAATCAGAAATGGCAACTCACAATGTTTTCATTGTGTTTTCTCCAACCTGGTTTACACCGTTTGAGAAAACCTTCTTTTGGGTCGGAGGGTTTAGGCCTAGCTTGGCCTTTAAGGTGATGGAGACGGTGATTAAGAATGAGGACTTGACGGAGCAGCAACGACAACGTATGAATATGTTGAAGGATAATGTGGCAAGAGAGGAAGCTGATGTAGCTAAAGAGATGGCGTCTACTCAGGAGAAAGTGGCTATTGATCAGGCAATTATGGAAGCGGTGAAGAAGATGGAGAATTTGGTTGATGGTGAGATTGTTGAGGTTGATACTGTACTGAGAGGATTGAGGACGAGTATGGAAACGGTGTTAACATGGGCTGATTCTCTGAGAGTTGCAACAGTGGGGAAGGTGACTCAGATTTTAAGTCCGGTTCAGTGTATCGAGTTTTTGGCTGCAGCTACTAAGCTTCACCTTCGAGTTCGGACAAGGGGAATGCAGCTAACAGGCAGGAACTAGGCCCTAAAAATTCCAAGAAAGTTCGCGAGCTTTTGGGCTATCTATGTTGGTGCAAGTGTGTTGGTTGTCAAGTGTCTTGATATGAAATGTGTTGCTTTTTCTTTGTTGTATAATTGTCTGGCATGACAGTTTCACTTCCTTTCTTTTGTACACTTGTTTTTGGCCCCAAAATTTTCTGTCTTGCTTCCCTTAGGACTATCAATTGTGTTCTGTTTTCGTGTAGACTTGTTTCACCCCCTAATTGGTTTTTTTTCTTTTATTGAATAATGCTAGATTCACAAAATTATTTATAATTTTTTTTATAAAATGGGCATGTGGTAGGTGTTGATTGAAATGAGGCTCTATTCACATCAACAGCTCAATTAAAACATATTTTGTGCATGTAGTGCTTTTTATTGACACAGTTGATCGTGAATGAAAATATGAACATGTAGTTAATTAAGGGCATGGTTTAAATAACATATCATCTCTAAATCATTAGATGATAACATATTCAAATTTAGATCGTTTATTTTATCATTTAACTATTTAGAGATGATATGTTACTTAAACAGTCTCATATGATGTCAACTAGACCTTAATTAGATTTTATATATAGAAAAGTAATATCTAGTCAAAATATTAATATTATGCATGATTAGATTGTTTATGAAAATGAGAATAAAAAAATTAGAATTAATGGCACTAATGAAAAAAAAATGAAAATGAGAATAAAACATCATACAATCGAAATGGAAATGCATCATGCATTTCAATCATCATCATATATATATATATACGGGAATCATATATATATATATATATATATACGGGAATGATCAAATACAAACTAAAATTATAATAGAAACTACGAACTAATCTAAGCCATTAGATCTACATAATCTAATGGTCCCCCTAAATCACCCCACTCAACTACTCTGCACCCTCCCACACCCAATTTTAGTTTTTTCCCTCCATTTTTAATTTGATTTTTCCCGTCAAATCGTAAGTTTTTTTTTTTAAATTCGATTTCACTATATTTTTCTACATCTCTCAACAATCGATTTACATATCATATGTTTTATATTTCGAATTAGTTTTTTTAAAAAAATTATTTAGTTTCTAGTTTCTATTCTAAATTGATTTCTATTGAAGTAGCCCCTATATATGGTTTGACGGGAAAAATCAAATTAAAAACGAAGGGGAAAAACTGAAATTGGGTGTGGGAGGGGTGCAAAGTAGTTGGGTGGGGTGATTTAGGGGATCATTAGATTAGGTAGATTTAATGCTTAAATTTATTCCTAGTTTATATTTTAATTTTAGTTTGTATTTGATCATTCTCATATATATATATATATAGCAAAATTTCAATACATAAAATGAGATTACGACTCATAAACACATTAACCTTGAAATAAAATTCTGCATCATTAATTTGGACAAAAAGAATAAAAAATACAATACTATAAGATGAAGAGTACATGGTCATTTGGTTTACCTATCACCTCAAGAAGAATTGTATCATCTTTATCAACTTGTATTTTACTATTTCAACCCATTTCCCCCATTCAGAACCATCCTCATCTATGCCTACAAAATGCTTTATTTGCGTCACGCCCTGGATCTCTTCTGGAATTGAGTCTACCTTGGATGTGCCACCTTCTGACGAAAACCCAATTCTTAGCACCTTGATGATCCTGGTCAGCAAGCACGGTAACGCTTTCCCCCCGCTTTCCCCGTGACTTGTAAGAGTGACTACGATTCTGTTTGGAATTACTATAAAATTGTCGTGCGGTTAGAAAAATTGTGGATGGAAAAAGTGTTTTTAAAAAAAATCAGATGTAAACAATGACTTTGTAAAATTGATCGCCATAATATTAAGAGTTATAAATGTTTAATTTTTAATTAAGCGAGGTGCCCAATTAAGCAAATTTTGTCATCTCCCTCTCCTGGCCCTGGTTCACGCTTCTGCCTATCATCACAACTGCTACTTCCATACACTTTTTTTTTCTCATTTCCTTGAATTTCTAGATACAAGAAATAGATAACCGGTACACTTGAAGACAATAGACGTGACCAAGGTCAGAAAGGTACATAAAGTCATTAATAGTTCCGTTTGATAAAATATGGTGAGAAGTGAGAAGTAGGGTTTATTATAATAAAATTTGTTCTCAATTATTATAAAATATTCTAATAATAAAACTATTATAATAATGAAAATATCCAATAATATTATATTATTTTATATGTTGACATCCTATATTGAATCGGTAGTTTGTCAATCAAGAGACAGAGCCACGTAATCAAATAAATTCAAAAGCTGTAACACCAAATTCAAGTGCATCCAGATAAATCCAAAAATAGAGTTATCAATCCAAACAAATCAAAAACTTTCAAACGAATCCAAAGATACAACAACAAAAGAGAACGCAGCAACAAAAGAGAATTCGTTCAAAGACGCAGCAACCCAAGAGAAAATAAAACAATCAAATAACCAAAGTAACAAATCTGCAACCATCGAAAACAATACCAAAACTGCATGCGAAACTGAATCCAAATTCAAAACCAAACTCCATAACCAACCCAATACAAATTCCAAATAACTGAATCCAAGTCAACAAATTGTATCAAATCCTCAATCAAGTAAAAATTGCATCCCAATTTAAATTGTATTCAAATCTAATTAAATCCCCCAAAGGGTCAATGTGCCTATAACACCAGATCAACTAAATCAATATGCCTAGAGCACAAAATAAACTTAATCAATCCCTGCGAAGGGCCAATGTGCCTAGAGCACTAAATAAACTGAATCAATCCCTCAAAGGATCAATGTGTCTAGAGTATCAAATAAACTAAACAATCCCTCGTAGGACCAATGTGCCAAATATACTAAACTAATATACCTAGAGCACTAAATAACATACACCAATCCCACGAAGGACCATTGTGCCTAGAGCACCAGATAAAATAAAATAAAAGGAGGAGAAATATACAGATGTGCCTAGAACTACCCCCATAATCAACACGAGAAAGGAAAGGAAGATGAGAGAGAAAGAAAAGAAAATAAACATTATCAAGGAGCCAATATCTTCAAAACGAGACCGAGAGTGTGTATTAGAGTCTCAACAAAAACCAGTAGAAAAATTATATGAAAATTTCAACCAGAACCAGCAGAAAAGTTGTATGAGAGTCTCAACCAAAACCAGCGGAGAAAAAAAAACTTCATCCAAAATCAAGTACCCATGAGAAATCCAACCAAATCAAAGAAAAAAAATAGTCATGATTAAAACTCAAAATCATCCAGAAAAAGGAAAAAAATGATTTGAATAAGAAGAAGAAGAAGACAAGAAGAAAAAATAATTATAACACATGTTTTAAACTCAACATGTGGAACACAACCCGATATAACTCATCATTAACCTATCCCGGATCGAATCATAGATTTTGATATCATAATAAAGTATAGAGAAGAGAGAAAAGTCGGGTTTTATTATAATACTGACTTGTTCTCAATTACAATAGAAAAGGGACTTATATAGTTAATAATTAAATATAATAAAGAAAAATATCCTAATAAGAAAACTATTATAATAGTGAAACTATCAAATAATATAATATCATTCTATATATTAACATTGTTTACCTGTTTATGGTTGTGATCATAAGAGCTCAAATGACCTCTAAATTCACAGCCACGTTGTACCAAAATAAGTGTAGTGCAACTTGTACAAAACGAAAGAGAGTTATTGATAAAACCTGAACCAACAAATATTTTCTACAGTTGATATGCCACATAAGCTATAAAAAAATCTTCAAACACAAACAAGTCAATGTTATTCCACTGCTTCCGCATGAATTCCATTAAATGCCATACTCTTATAGCCAAAAACGCCTAATATTCACTTATGTCTTAGTCTCAATCAAGATTATCATGTTGTAACTGCCACCTAATCAACAAGTAGAAAACTTATAGTAGTAAAATTAAAGATGCAATCACTTAGCATTCGAGTCGGAAAAAAACTCATACAATTTTGTGACATAAGAAATCTACACATGAATATTGTAAGAAAATAAAGGGTGATATTTGTTGGGTAATTATTAACACTACGCGTAATAATGAGACAGTTATATAATCATGACTAAGCAAAATCATGTAATAAACCAAATAACGAAACAAAAAATACGAAGGCATAACAACAAGATATGATCAGTAACTGAATTGATAAAGAATGAATAGAACACTTAGCTCAAACAGAAGCTTTATCAAATATGTAATCTGAAAGAACTATCAACAGCTGAGGCGCCTAACCTTTGAGAAGCCTAACTTGTTCTTAAAGAGATTATTGCCCTATGTACGCTGTGTTGGGTTCCAGCAATATCACTTCTGAGATACAACACAGATCAATGCGTCCACAGTCACGTAATGCTCAACAGAGACTCATACCTCAGTTCTCCAAGAAAACCTATGCTATATAATCTGTATGTTATGGAGGAGAGAAAGAGAGAAAAGTAACAGTTAGAGTTTCACAGGTCTGTGTGTTCAGTATATCTTATTACAAATGTTTAGTTCTGTATATAATACAAAGCAAAACGTGACTAAAGATATTACATTAATTAAAATAAATATCTTGACTTAATATGCATATAATAGAATATATCTCAGAATCAGAAACGTAATAGTCAGTATTAGTGTTTGTCAAATCCTGATACAGATAGCCCAACCCATTAGAATTTATTCAGCCTTGGCAAATCCTGATCCAGGCGTCAGGATTTATCAGCCTCAGCAACGAATCGTGTCGTGGCGAGGCAAGGCGGCGGCGCGCGCGCGCACGAGACACACAATAACACTATGCACACCCACATGCCTTAGTAGTTGAATACTACTCTTGTACATGGTACTATATAATGCACACAACCCTTCTTTACATTATCAATGTGGGACAAACCCATACAATCCTTTCAAACTACTAACTTCACCTCAATTTCTTTATAGATTACACTAAGAAAATGACTTAGATCCAAACATGAAAGTTTAAGTCCTCATATCAAGGATCAACCTCCAACAATTAGTTTTAGGAAATTATATGTCTAAAACAAGCCTCAAACTTTCCATTTTCTAACAATCCCCCACAAATCCATACAGAAATATATATCAGTTTTTATCAAGACTTGCTTTTCAGAGTCGATATCCTTCCGGGTTTGAACCCTCCTAAGTCCCCTAATTTGATGGCTACCGGATATAGATGGAATATTTCACCTTGAATCTCTATCTGTTTGGTGTAACGAAACTCCATAGACGACGACAAGTCAAAACGCTATGGTGCAGATATACGGCTTTGAGACGTTATGGTCGTGTCTCGATCCTGTTCGTCAAATGCTTCAAGGAATAACCATTTCCTCTAATTGCGACCTCACAATTGCATTCGCTTAGCTGGGCATCTCCAAAGTTATATTGCCAACATCTCATCTTACGACTTGATCCCATTCAGAGTTTATAAATCCTGACACAGTATTTGGTCCATCAATATTTATCAAATTCTGATCCAAGACTGTTTCCATCAAAGTTTATTAAAACTCTTGCTAACTACCAGTTCAAGTACCTCTTAAGGTTTACAGGGGATAAACTCAGATACAAAAGTATCTAAATATATATGATAGAGGTACTACTAATTCATCCTTACAACTTGTTATTATCACAATGAATACACTTCGAAGGATCTCCTTTCAGGTGTATTGGATTCCCGCTGTTGATAAATCATAATGGGTTACCAGTCTCATCCCCAACCTCTACTTAAGAACTACAGCATGCTTAAGCCCCTTAGTCAGCGAATCATCTATATTTTCTTGAGTTTCAATGAACTATATAGAAATAATTTTATCAAACATAAGACCCCTTATAGACGTCAGTCTAACTTGGATGTGTCTCGTTATCTTAGCATTATACTTCACACTTCTGATCTTGTCTAGTTGTACGGCTATCACAATGAATAGAATTGGCAGGAAGTGGTTTTCTTACTATAGGTAACATAGACATAAGACCATTAAATCATTCAGCCTCTGTCCATGTGGCATCAAGTGCACACAACTCAACCTAAAAAATAGACCGGGTAATCAAAGTCTGTCTAGAAGACTTCGAGGACACTACTCCACCTGCAAGGGTAAACACATATCCAGTCACTCCATTGGAACCGGATTTCTTAGCTATCCAACTTGCATCACTGTACCCCTCGAGTACCCTCAAAAATCTTCGGTAATGCAAGCCAAGAGAAATAGTTCCCTTGAGATATCTAAGAATTCTATACAGTGCCTCCCAATGAGTTTTGTTTGGACAGCTTGTATATCTAGCTAACTTAGATACATAATAAGAAATATCTGGTCTAGTCACATTAGCAAGATATTGCAAACTCCAAATAATCTGAGAATACCTTAACTGAGACACGGGAAATCCTGAACTATTCTTGAATATATCAACTTTTGAATCATATGGTGTACTAGCGATTCTACAATTTGAATAACCGTACTTCTCAAGTATATATTTCTCTATATAATGAGACTATGACAATGTTATTCTATTAGTTGAATGAGTCAACTTGATCCCAAGAATCACACTAGCCTCACCCATATCCTTCATTTCAAAGTGCCTCTTCAAGAAACTCTTTATCTCGTTTATAATCTCAATAATGGTTCTAAACAACAAAATATCATCTACATACAAGCACACAATCAAACAATCATTACCTCTAACCTTATATATACACACTTGTCACTTTCATTAACTAAACACTCGAAGTCTAAAACAGTTTCATTAAACTTTTTATGCCAGTCTATATGTGCTTGTTTAAGGCCATGGATGGACTTGACTAGTCTAGATACTTTCCTCTCATTGCCAGAAGCAACAAATCCCTAAGACTAATTCATATAAATCTCTTCTTCAACATCACCATGAAGAAAAGCTCTCTTTATATCCATTTGATGGATGATAAGACCATGTACAGAAGCCAATGCAATAAGCATTCTGATTGTTGTCATTTGGGCAACAGAAGAGTATGTATCAAAATAGTCAATCACTTCCATTTTGTCTAAAACTCTTAGCAGCTAGCCTAGCCTTGTACTTATCTATTGAGCCGTCATGGTTTAGTTTCCTCTTGAAGATCCATTTAATCTAATAGGAGAACACCTATGAGGGAGATCAACTAACTCCTATACTTCGTTAGAAATAATTAAGTCAATTGCACTCTTCACAATGCCATTTTAATGCCTTGACTACGAAGAATCCATGGTTTGAAGAAAAGTTAAAGGCTCATCCTCGACATCTCATCCTCGACCTTGTAAGTGATAAAATCACTTCCAAAGTCCTTGACTACCTTTGTATGCTTACTCCTTCTAGGTTCCTCTACTTCATTAGGAGTAGAGCTAGAACCAGGATCTGCCCCCATATTTGTCATCTTTTTCACATGATCGGGAATAGAACTCAATATGTGAGTGTGATCATCCTCAGAATTACCCGAAGGTATACCGGTCTTCATAGGGAAAACTTCCTCAAAGAAAGTTGCATCACGAAACTCAACTATCCAATTCGCCATAATCCCATCTATGTCATATTTAAAACTAAAAATCTCATAGCAGTTGTAGATTCAAGATAGTCCAAAAATATACAATCAACAGTTTTCGGACCTAATTTCTTTATCTTGTGTTCAGGGACAAGCACCTTAGCAAGGTACCCCCACATACGAAGATAACTCAAATTTGTCTTACGCTTTCTCCATAATTCATAAGGTGTATTGTCCATATGTTTCAGAGGGACTCTATTCAGAATATGGCAAGTCGTATTTATAGCCTCTCCCCACATGTACTTAGGCAACCCATAATTCATCAGCATAATGTTAATCATGTCTTTAAAAGTTCTGTTCTTTCGCTTTTTCACCCCATTAGAATCAGGTGTGTATGGTGGAGTAACCTCATGAACTATAGCATTGCTTGTGCAAAATTCAATAAACAAGGTACTCGTATACTCACCACCTCTATCAGACTTTAAACGTTTAAGTACTTTACTTGTTTGAGTTTCAACTCCATTTTTAAATATAATGAATTTATCTAGTGCTTCATCCTTATGTTTAAGCAAATAAACATAATAATATCTACTACAATAATCTATAAAGGTAATGAAATATCTACAGTAATCCTTATTCTACACACTTTAATAAAATCACCCAAAACGGGTTCAACATTTATCAAAAAAAACCATCAGACAAGTAACCCCTGCCAAAAAATGTACTAGTGTGAGTAATCACTACTTTATTACATTTCAAAGAAAGTTCAAAGCCATTCTTAACTAAACAACTCCCACTTATTATATTTCTACTAATAGCGGGAACATGATGCACTCTGGTGAGAGATAGAATATGCCTAGAAGAAAACTTCATTATGTAGATATTTAATTATCTTTATAGATGATTGTGATAGATATTGGTATGTTTATTTTCTTAAACATAAGGATGAAGCACTAGATAAATTTATTATGTTTAAAAATGAAGTTGAAACACAAAATGGCAAAGTACTTAAACGTTTGAGGTCTGAAAGAGGTGGTGAGTATACTAATACCTTGTTCAATGAATTTTGCGCAAGCAATGGTATAGTTCATGTGGTTACTCCACCATACACACCTGAGTCTAATGGGGTGGCAGAGCGAAAGAACAGAACTTTTAAAGATATGATTAACTATATGCTGATTAATTCTGGGTTGGCTAAGTACATGTGGGGAGAGGCTCTGAATATGGCTTGTCATATTCTGAATAGAGTCCCTCTGAAATATATGGACAAGATACCTTATGAATTATGGAGAAAGCATAAGACAAGTTTGACTTATCTTCATGTGTGTGGGTGCCTTGCTATGGTGCTTGTCCCTCAACACAAGAGAAATAAACTAGGTTTAAAAACTGTTGATTGTATCTTTCTGGGCTATCTTGAAACCACAACTACTATGAGATTTTTAGTTTTAAAATCTGACATAGATGGGATTGTGGCGAATATGATAGTTGAGTTTCGTGATGCAACTTTCTTTGAGGAAGTGTTCCCGATGAAGACTGGTATACCTTTGGGTTATTCTGAGGATGATCCCACTCACATATCGAGTTTTATTCTTGATCAAATGGAAAAGATGACAAATATAGGGGCGGATACTGGTACTAGCTACTCCTAACAAAGTAGAGGAACTAAGAAGGAGTAAGCATGTAAAGGTAGTCAAGGACTTTGGAAATGAATGTATCACTTACAACGTCGAGGATGAGCCTTTAAATTTTCATCAAGCCATGGATTCTTCGGAATCAAGGCATTGGAAAGGCGTTGTGAATAGTGAAATTGACTCAATTATTTCTAACGGAACATGGGAGTTAGTTGATTCCCCTCATGGGTGTTCTACTATTGGATGTTAATGGATCTTCAAGAAGAAGCTAAACCCTGAGGGCTCAATAGATAAGTACAAGGCTAGGCTAGTTGCTAGGGGCTTTAGGCAAAGGAAATGCATTGACTGTTTTTATACATACTCTCCTGTTGCCCGAATAACAATAATCAGAATGCTTTTTGCACTGATTGCTTTTTGCATTGGAGTCAGTACATGGTCTTATCATCCATCAAATGGATGTAAAGATAACTTTTCTTCATGGTGACCTTGAAGAAGACATTTATATGGATCAGACTGAGGCATTTGTTGCTTCTGGTAATGAGAGAAAGGTATGTAGACTAATCAAGTCTATTTATGGCCTTAAACAAGCACTTATAGACTGGAATAATAAATTTGATGAAACTATTTTAGACTTCGAGTTTTTAGTTAATGAAAGTGAAAATGTGTCTACTATATGGTTAGAGGTAATGATTATATGATTGTGTGCTTGTATATAGATTATATTTTGTTATTTGGAACTAATATTGAGATTGTTAATGAGACAAAGAGTTTCTTGAATAGGCACTTTGAAATGAAGAATATGGGTGAGGCTAGTGTGATTCTTGGGATCAAGTTAATTCAGTCAACTGATGGAATAATATTGTCACAGTCTCATTATATAGAGAACTATATACTTGAGAAGTACATTTATTCAAATTGTAGAATCGCTAGTACACTATATGATTCGAAAGTTGCTATAGTCAAGAATAGTTCAGGAGTTCCTGTGTCTTTGTTAAGGTATTCTCAGATTATTGGGAGTTTGCAATATCTTGCTAATGTGACTAGACCAGATTTTTCTTATTATGTGTCTAAGTTAGCTAGATATATAAGTTGTCTAAACAAGACTCAATGGGAGGTACTATATAGAGTTCTTAGATATCTTAAGGGAACTATTTCCCTTGGCTTGCATTATCAGAGATTTCTGGGGGTACTCGAGGGGTAAAGTGATGCAAGTTGGATAGCTAAGAAATCCGGTTCCAAAGGAGTGACTGAATATGTGTTTACCCTTGCGGGTGGAGCAGTGTCCTGGAAGTCTTCTAGACAGATTTTGATTACTCGGTCTACTTTTGAGGCTGAATTGTGTGCACTTGATGCCACATGGACGGAGGCTGAATGGTTACATGGTCTTATGTCTATGTTACCTATAGTAAGAAAACCGCTTCCTACCATTTCTATTCGTTGTGATAGTCGTACAACTATCGATAAGATCAGAAGTGTGAAGTACAATGCTAAGACAATTAAGAGACACATCCAAGTTAGACTGAATTGTATTTAATGTGGTAATAACAATTTGTAAGGATGAATTGGTAGTACCTATACCATATACATTTAGATACTTATGTATCTGAGTATATCCTCTATAAACCTTAAGAGGTACATGAACTGTTAGTTAACAAGAGTTTAAATAAACTCTGATGGAAACAGTTTTGGATTAAAATTTGATAAACTCTGATGGACCAAATACTATGTCAGGATTTATAAACTCTGAATGGGGTCAAGTCATAAGAAAAGATGTTGGCAGTACATCTTTGGAGATGCCCAACTAAGCAAATATAATTGTAAGGTCGCAATTAAAGGAAAGGGTTATTCCTTGAAGCATTCAACAAACGATATCTAGACACGACCATAACGTCTTAAAGCCGTAGATCTGCACCATAGCCTTTGACTTGTCATCGTCTATTGAGTGTGGTTATACCAAACGGAAAGAGATTCAAGGTGAAACATTCTATCTATATTCGGTAACCATCGAAGTAGGGGACTTAGAAGGGTTCAAACCCGGAAGGGTTCCGACTTTGAAAAGCAAGTCATGATAAAATTTGATATGCATTTCTGTATGGATTTGTGGGGGATTAGTAGAAAATGGAAAGTTTGAGACTTGTTTTAGACATGTTCTTGATGCAATTTCCTAAAACTAATTGTTGGAGGTTGATCCTTGATATGAGGAATTAAATTTTCATGTTTGGATCTAAGTCATTTTCTTAGTGGAATCCATATAGAATTTGAGGTGAACTTAGCAGCTTGAAATGGGTTGTGTGGGTTTATCCTACATTGATAAGGTAAAGAGGGGTTGGATACTTTATATAGTACCATGTCCAAGAGTAGTATACAACTACTAAGGCATGTGGGTGTGCATGTTGTTATTGTGTGCCTCGCACGCACACACATGTGCGCCGCCACCTCGCCTTGCCTCGCCATGACACGACAAGACTTGACTCGACTCGAGTCGGGTCGAAGGGTAATTTGGGCGAATATCTCGGCGTCTCGCCTACACGAGATGACCTGGGAGAGAAATTTTTGTTCTTGTTTAATTAAAATATTTACTGACTTATTATATTATTTTAATATGAATATTGAATCTGTGTAAGAGGGAATATCAATATTTGCTAATCAAAATTTACAAACTCTGATTTGCTGAAATAAATACTGATCAGGATTTGCTTAATAAATCTTGACTCCTGGATCAGAATTTGCACAGGCTGAATAAATCCTAACGTGATTAGGATTTGCTGAGGCTGAATAAATCCTGATGCCTGGATCAGGATTTGCTTAGGCTGAATAAATTAGGATTTGCCGTGGTAAATACTGATGTGCTGGGCTGTGTGTATCAGGATTTTAAAAACACTGATACTCACTGTTACGTTTCTGATTCTGAGATATATTCTATTAAATGCATATTAAGTCAGGATATCTATTGTAATTAATGTAATATCTTTAGTTACTTTTTATTTTTGTATTATATACAGAACTAAACGTTTGTTAAAAGATATACTGAACACAAATACTTGTGAAACCCTAACTGCTACTTCTCTCTTCTCTCCACATACATACAGTTTTCTGCATAGTTTTTCTGGGCGAACTGAAGTATAGGCCTCTGTTGAGCTTTACGTGATTGTGGACGCATTGTTCGATGTTGTTGTATACTGGTAGCAATATTGTGGAACCTATCACATCATAAGTGGGGCATTAATCACTTCAAGAACAGTCTAGACTTCTCAAGGCTAGGCGCCTCAGCTGTTGATAGTTCTTTCATATTTCTCTTTGTTAAAGCTTCTGTTAGAGCTAAGTGGTCTATTCTCTCTTTGTCAATTCAGTTACTGATGATACCTTGTTGTTTACCTTCGTATTTTGTTTCGTTATTTGGTTGATTTCATGTTCTTGCTTATCCTGATTATATAACTGTCTCATTATTGCGCATAGTTATAAATTATACCTAATAGTGAAAAGATGTTTAATTAGTCAATAATGATATTTTGAGTTGCAATTATAATATAAGTGCAAAATTGTTAGGAATATATTGTGAACTTGATGATAATTCATACAAAACACATTAGTAGATTTAACTTAGTGAATTTTGTAGCACTCGACGGATGATCAAATGCAGTCCCGACGGATGATTCAATATAGTCCCGACGGATGATGAGTTGATATCCATCGAGTGAGTAGCTTATGTAAGAATAAGTATAGCAACACATTTCTGCAAACAACTTTGTGTAGATTCTGTAGTAACATATGAGTCATGTTGACTACTAGTAGATATGCAGAATAGGTTGATTAATTGTGAATATAAGATGTCTTGTAATTCTGTATAAGTGAAATGAAGTCAAGTGTCAAATAGCTGCCCGACGGATGATCAACAAAGCTACCCGACGGATGAGCAACAAAGCTACCCGACGGATGTCAAGAAAGTACCCGATGGATGATCAATTCAAATATCTGTTGACAGTGACAACACAGTCACATGCGTTGGGTGTTTGCAAAAAGGAATGTGGCAGCCTGTTTAGCAGGAAAATGAGAACAAAGAAGCATTACCATTTCCATGCAAGTTATTAAGATTTTCAAAGATGCTGGAATAGAGTAGTGAAGCAGCATGGAGTTAGACTTGATAGGTTTTGTTTTATTATCCTGTCTTATTACCATGTAAACTTGGTGATATATATAAACCAAGTGTAGCTAGTAGAAAAAACAACCAAGCAAACACATTTTAGAAGAAAAATAGAAAAAGCTGTAACTGTTAAGAATTTCTTTGTAGTTTGTTTGTTCACTTGTAAAAGCAGCTGTGAGCTATTCAAGCTTCACAGGGTTCCCTCGATATATATATATATATATATATATATATATATATATATATATATGGTGGATACATTCAAATCCACCAAAAAGTTTTAAAGACTTGTGTTTTTATTATTTGTGTTTTGATTTATTTAATTCTTTCATTCCGCACTTTGCAAATCAAACAATTATATATTATTGAGTTAGAACACTACTAAAAATCTCAAAAAGAAGCCAGAATTACATTCAACCCCCTTCTGTAATTCTTGTTGTATTGTTAGGGAATAACAATTGGTATCAGAGCAAGCTCTTGAAGTACAAAGAGTTTAAAGATCACAACAAACAACAAGATGAACAAGAAGGATGTTTGAGTTAAGATCCCATTTCTGGACAAAGACAACTATCACCACTGGAAGGTGAAGATGCACCTACATCTCCTTTCTCAAGATGAGGCATATGTGGATTGCATAGAGAGAGGTCCTCATGTACCAATGAGAAGTGCAACAAGCAATGAACCATCTGTTCCCAAGCCTAGGCATGAATGGTCAGATCCTAATATTGAGCAAGTCAGGAAAGACAAGAAGGCCATGAATATATTGTTCAATGGAGTTGATGGTGATATGTTTGATAACATCATCAACTGCAAAACAACCAAGGAGGTTTGGGACACAATTCAGATTATCTGTGATGGTACTGAGCAAGTAAGAGATAATAAGATGCAACTGCTAATTCAGAAATATGAGCACTTTCATTGTGAAGATAGTGAGTCTCTCACTGACATTTTTAGTAGATTTCAAAAACTACTAAATGCTCTGAAGTTGCATGGAAGAGTCTATCATATAAAAGACTCCAATCTCAAGTTCCTTAGATCTCTTCCAAAGGAATGGAAACCAATGACAGTCTCATCGAGAAATTCTCAAGAATACAAGAAGTTTACCTTGGAGAGACTGTATGGCATCCTGAAAACTTATGAGCTTGAAATAGAGCAAGATGAAAGGATGGATAAAGGAAGGAAGAAAGGAGGGTCCATAGCACTGGTTGCTGAGTTAGAGAAAGAGAAAGAGAAAGAGATGAAGGTAGAAGCTGTTGAGTCTACTTCAAAGGTTTGTGAGAACAAGGGTAAAGGGCTGGTAGCTGAGAATGAAGATCATTTGAGCCAAGATGACATGGATGATATTGATGAGCATTTAGCATTCCTTTCCAGAAGATTTGACAAGCTCAAGTTCAAAAAGAACTTTGGAGCAGCCAAGCCAAATAGAAATATGGTGGATAAATCCAAATTCAAGTGTTTCAAATGTGGCTTGGCAGGGCATTGTGCCAGTGAGTGTAGAAAGTCAGATTCCAGCAAAAAGAAGTTTGAGCTTGTTGATTACAAACAGAAATATTTTGAGTTGCTCAAGCAAAAGGAAAGGGCTTTCATTACACAGGAAAATGACTGGGCAGCTGATGGTTTGGATGAAGATGAGGATGTCAGCTATGTCAATCTAGCCCTAATGGCCATGTCTGATGAAACAGAAACTAGTTCTTCAAGTAATCAGGTAATCACCACTAACCTAGCACATTTATCTAAAGCTGAGTGTAATGATGCAATTAATGACATATCTACAGAATTATATCACTTGCGTGTTACACTTAAGTCACTCACTAAAGAAAATGCTAAACTTAAAGAAAATAATTTGTTTTTAAGTGAGAGGAATAATGTGCTAGAATCTCAGTTTATTGAATTTGAAAAATTGAGAATTGAATGTAAGATTGATAATGATGAATTAACTAAGTCCTTGAAGAAATAATAGATTTTGAAGAAGCATCTTGAACGAGAACAAGAGGTGATTAAGGCATGGAAATCATCTAGAGATGTTCATGCACAAATTATTAAAGTTCAAGGTATTAAGTCCTTTTGTGATGCAGTCTGGAAAAAGAGTAAAGAGAAGCTGGAATCCAATTTGGTTGAAGGATTACTAACAGATGTGGACTCGACGGATGATGAGAGTAATCCGTCGGATAATCAAATGGATTATCCGTCGAGTGACACAAGTCCTCATCCGTCGGCTGTAAGCAAATCTGTGAGCAAAGCCAAGCTGGCCAAGCTGAATGAGAAATATGGATCAGTTTCCAAAAACTTTGTTCCAGGAGAATCAAGTCAAGTGAGGAAAGAAAAGAAAGTTAATGTTGGTCATATGTCTATCAAGCAATTGAATGACAGATTGGAGAAGATTAAGATTAAAACAGAAGCTAAAAGGAAAAATAATAGAAATGGGAAAGTAGGGATTAACAAACATAATAACTACACTCTTGATAAATATGCTCCAAGAAAAATCTGTGTTAAGTGTGGTAGTGTTAATCATTTGTCTGTTAATTACAAACTTGCCAGGCCAACTCCCATATCTGTACCCTCTTCTTTTCCCAATATGACTGCCATGCCTTCTATGCCTATGAATTCTATGTCTGCTCAGAATATGAATGCACAATTTGCTAATATGCCATTTGCACCTAATCCTTATTATGCTGCATTTAGTATGCCTCAAATGCCATTTAGCATACCTTACTGGAATAACATGCTTACAAACAACATGCCTTTCCTTTTTAATCAAAGTGTGCATGATAATTCTGTATTAATGACTGGTTTCAAAGGCCCAACTCAAATGACTAAGGATGAATCAGAAATTCCCAAGTCAAATGAAATCAAACCTAAGAAACCAAAGAAGAAAGCTAACAAGGCAGGACCCAAGGAAACTTGGGTATCAAAATCAACTTGATTTGGTTTTGATATGTGTAGGGAAACAGAAAGAATCTTTGGTACCTAGATAGTGGTTGTTCAAGGCACATGACTGGAGATTCTACCCCGCTCACAGAGTTCAAGGAGAAAGCTAGCCCAAATATTACCTTTGGAGATAACAACAAGGGTTATATTGTGGGATATGGCTTGATTTCAAAAGACAATGTCATCATTGAGGAGGTTGCCCTAGTGGATGGTCTCAAGCATAAATTGTTGAGTATTAGCCAGCTTTGTGATAAGGGCAATTCAGTAACCTTCAACTCAGAAGCCTGTGTTGTGACAAACAAAAGGAGCAACAAAGTGATTCTCACTGGTGTGAGAAGAGGAAATGTGTATCTAGCAGACTTCAACTCATCAAACACAGAATCTGTTACTTGTCTTCTCATTAAAGCAAGTCAAGATGAAAGTTGGCTATGGCACATGAAGCTATCCCATCTAAACTTCATGACCATGAATGAGCTTGTCAAGAAAGAACTGGTTAGAGGTATTCCTCAAGTCGAGTTTTCTAAGGATGGACTGTGTGATGCCTGCCAAAAGGGAAAGCAGATTAAAACATCATTCAGAAATAAGCTTGATTCAACAATTGAAGAACCTTTGCAATTTCTACACATGGATTTGTTTGGACCAGTCAATGTGTTGTCCATCTCAAGGAAAAGATTTTGCCTAGTAATTGTAGATGATTTCCCAAAGTTCTCTTGGACATATTTCCTAAAGTCTAAAGATGAGGCTAGTGAAATCATTATCAATCACATAAGGCAAGTCAACAATCATCCTGATTTTAAAGTAAGAAGAATTAGGAGTGATAATGGAACTGAGTTCAAGAATTCTATGATAAGATCATTTTGTGAAGAGAATGGGATAATGCATGAGTTTTCTGCAATAAGTACTCCACAACAAAATGGAGTAGTGGAAAGAAAGAACAGATCTCTTATTGAAGCTGCAAGGATAATGCTTGAAGAATCAAAGTTACCAACATATTTCTGGGCTGAAGCTGTGAATACTGCCTGCTACACTCAGAATATTTCTTTGAATAATCAAGCAAAATGTATGACACCCTACCAATTGTTCAAGAACAAGAAACCAACTCTAAATTTTCTTCATGTCTTTGGCTGCAAATGTTATATCTTGAGAAATCAAACTGATCAACATGGGAAGTTTGATGCTGAAGTAGATGAAGGAATTTTTGTTGGATATGCTGTGGGAAAAGCATATAGAGTCTACAATCTGAGAACCAACATTGTTATGGAATCAATACATGTTGTGTTTGATGATAAAAGATTGAAGGACTGCAAGATGAAGATTCTCATGAAAGCCTCAAGTTTGATAATGTGGAGATGGTAAGTGATGATAGTGATGATGAAAGTGATCAAGAAATAATGGCAAAGGATAATGCAGAAAAATCTACTACAAATGAAGCACAAAATTTAACATCTGTCGAGTTGCAAAATGCTTCATCCATCAGGAGACAATCTGCCTTATCCGTCGGGAGACAATCAGCTTCATCCGGCGGGACACAAAATGCACCATCCGTCGGGTCATTAAGAGAAGCTAAAAGTCAGAATAGATCACTAACAGAAAATTCCGCTTTCTCTATTCAAAGATTCACAAACTCAGGGGGAGTTTCTAATAATCAAAACTCAGACACACATCAAGACAATAATGAGGCCTCTTCATCTAGAGCTAATCTACCTCAACAAAGAAAATGGACAAAAGATCACCCCTGTGAGCTCATTTATAGCAGCTTTCTATCTAAGGAAGAACCAAAGAAGATAGAAGAAGCTTTGTTGGATCCTGATTGGATTTTAGCTATGTAGGAGGAGCTAAACCAATTTAAAAGGAATAAAGTATGGAAGCTGGTACCCAAGCCTAAAGAAAAGAATCCAATTGACACTAAATGGGTATTCAGAAACAAGATGGATGAAAATGGCATAGTAGTAAGGAACAAAGCTAGATTGGTTGCTAAGGGCTATTGTCAACAAGAAGAAATAGATTTTGATAAAACTTTTGCTCCTGTTGCAAGACTTGAAGCCATCAGAATTTTCTTAGCCTATGCAGCTCATGCCAATTTCAACTTCTATCAAATGGATGTCAAAAGTGCATTTCTGAATTGAGATTCGGAGGAGGAAGTCTATGTTAGTCAGCCTCCTGGTTTTGAAGATCCAAACTTCCCAAATCATGTTTACTACCTTTTGAAAGCATTTTATGGACTGAAGCAAGCACCTAGAGCCTGGTATGACACTTTATCAAAGTTTCTTTTGGAAAATCACTTCATAAGAGGTACTGTTGATAAAAATTTACTCTTTAAAAATGTTAATGGATCTAGTATACTTGTTCAAATTTATGTAGATGATATTATATTTGTATCTACAGATGAAAAACTTTGCAAAAAGTTTGCCAAATTGATGCAAAGTAAGTATGAAATGAGCATGATGGGAGAACTAACTTACTTTCTTGGTTTGCAAGTTAAGCAAATTAGTGATTGGAATATTCATTAGTCGAACTAAATACATTCATGATCTTTTAAAGAAGTTTGAACTAATGGATTGCACATCTGAAAAAACTCCCATGAGCACTGCAACTAAGCTTGAATTAAACACTACTGAAAAGTTTGTGGATATTTCAAGCCATAGGGGCATGGTTGGCTCACTTCTGTACTTAACAGCTAGTGGGCCAGATATAATGTTTGCTACTTGTCTTTGTGCTAGATTTCAGGCTGATCCTAGATAATCCCATTTAGTAGCTATTAAGAGAATTTTCAGATATCTCAAGGGAACACCAAAACTTGGCATTTGGTACCCTAGAGATTCTGGGTTTGATCTAACTGGTTATTCAGATGCAGATTATGCAGGTTGTAAAATAGACAGAAAAAGTACAACAGGAACCCGTCAATTTCTAGGGAACAAGCTTGTGTCCTGGTTCAGTAAAAAGCAAAATTCAGTTTCTACTTCTGCAGCTGAAGCTGAATATATTGCTGTTGGTAGTTGTTGTGCACATATTTTATGGATGAAAAACCGATTGTTGGACTATGGTCTATAAGTGGATAGGATTCCTATTTTCTGTGATAACACAAGTGTAATTGCCATCACTGAAAATCCAATACAGCATTCAAGAACAAAGCACATAGACATCAAGTACCGCTTCATAAGGGAACATGTGATGAATGGTATTGTGGAACTGCATTTTGTTCTAAGTGAAAAGCAGCTTGCAAATATATTTACCAAGCCACTTGATGAATCCACCTTTTCAAGGTTGGTAAGTGAGTTAGGTATGCTTAATTTTTCTTGAATCATTTCAGATACTTTTGCAAGTTACAATGTAGCCAGAAATTTAATTGATTTTTCTATTTTGGATGAAATTTTGGCTAAGTCAAAATTTACATCCCGACGGATGATCATTATCCATCGAGTTTGATCATCCTTCGGAATATAATTTGTCAATAAAAATCAATTATTTTTCTGGAATATTTTATAACTCGACGGATAACTGTTTTATCTTCATCCGTTGAATTATTTCAATCTTAGCCATTAATTCTCTGAACATTATCCATCGAGTATACTTACAGTTTGTAAGCATGACACAACGGATAAGTGACGGAATTTTTACAGTTTATTCATTTTTACACGGCTATTTTTGGCAATTTTCATTGATCCTTTATTACACTTTATCATTTTTGTCAGTTTATCTCTGAGATAGTATAAAAGCTAAATTCTTTTTCATTCTTTTCTTTTATCATTCTCAAGATTCAATTGCTCTAATTTCTTTCTTCTCAAAAGCAAACTCTCTCTCTGCAAACTTTCAAATCTTTAGCAATGGCACCTGTAGTGAAAATCATGTCTCAAACCGGTTACATCTATGAGAAAAACAACTTCTCAGCTTTAGTAAACAAGGAGATTCAACAGTCCGGTGACTATCACAAAATGATGAATTTTGTGAAGAACTGCAAACTCAACTATGCCATGCTGGAATCTCCCACCATTTACTGTGAGGTTGTAAAGGAGATGTGGACAACTACAGTGTACAACTCAACAGACAAGACCATCACTTTCACTCTAAAAGGTAAGCAGTTTTGCATAAATAGTGATATTGTCAAAGCATACTTTAGGATTCCTGATAATACTGTAACTACTTCACACCAGACACCTAACATTGTTAACATGCTTAACTTTATGGGCTATGCACTCACTACCTCTAAGTTAAGTGAAATTAGAAGGTTTGGTCTTAGGAAAGAATGGAGTTATTTGTGTGATGTGGTAATTAAAGTGTTTTCTTGTAAGATTAGCAATTTTAATTCTATCAATATATCCATGCTCAACATGCTTTACATGTTAGTTACTGATAAGTACTTTAATTTCAGTGACTTGGTTTTGTTTGAGTTAGGCTTTAAGTTAGGAGAACTTAATAAGAGAGGTAAAAATGTCTATTATGCTAGATTCTTTATGATGCTTGCTAACCATCTTATTGAGAATATTGTGATTGAGAACCCAACCAACAAGCTGAATTGTTGGGTTTAAGAAAGAAGAATAATTGCAGATCTTAATAGAGCAAATCATCACAAGGAGGTACCTTTATACTATTTTCCAACAATAGAGGGACCTCAGGTAAGTAAGGTAATTTCTACTGTCTCTACTCTTCCAACCTCACATATTTCTTTGCCTTCTAGTGTAGCTATGACATCTGTGCTAATGACCAAACAGATGCCTACCCAAGCTGCCGAAACAAAAATTCCAAAATCCAAAGCTAAGAAAGCCCCCTCTGATTTCTTTCAAAAGAAATCAGTTGTAAAATCTACTAAACCTAAAGAGGGGAGTGTGAAGGAGGGTAAGAAAGGTGAGGGACAGGGTGAAAATCAAAGAAGCCCTAAGAATAAGGTTGGAGAGGTGAGTGTTTCCCAGCCTAGCCACACTACAGTTTCTCAACAAACTGCAGTGCTTAAAAAGGATTTATGCTCATTACTAGTTGCATCCTCCCAGAAGGATGTGACTATTGAACAAAGCTCTCAGCGAAGAGCACAGGCCAAGAGGATAAGGCACACAAGCTCACCCCAAACCTATATCAGAAAGAAGAAACCAAACATCCTTGGGGATGCACAGAGCACACACTTAGTGTAAACTGGTGCTAAAGACCCAGTCACTGCACCTGTAATAACCCCAATTTTTGGAAATTTTTGAAACCCTTATGAATAGTGATTTTGCAGATTATGCTGAATAAGAAAACTTTTCATGCCACACTATGTAGGGGTTCTTTTATTGTTATTCTGAGATCTTATTAGTACTTTATATGGGATATAAGTGTATGTAAAGATCGTCAGAATCCAAATCCGAACACTTTGATTTTTCCTGAAAATCCACCAGATACCGAAAGAATTGAGTATAAGGTAACATGATAAAAAGGATTTAAATTCAAGGGTTATAAGAGAGGATCATAAAAGGGATATAATGTATTGAGAAAGGTTAAGGAAACCCAAGTAATAAGATCCCGGGTATGATCCTTCAAACGATAAACGAAAACGAAAATTAAGCGAACCGTATAACAGATCAGCGGTCATTGGCCAAGTAATTAGAAGCTAATCAAAGAGGTTAGTGAGGATGATGTCATTAAACCAATAAGAGGAGGACAAGTGGGGGAGGATGACATAACAAGGTAACATAAGCATGACAAAGAAAGGTGTGTTATTGGTTGATTAAGAACCACACAAAAGTTACCATGGTAAAAAGTAATAAAACAAAACAAAAACACCAAAAACAACCAACCAACCATTCATTTCACCAAAAACACAACTTCACCTCTTTTTCTCCATTGAAGCTCTCGGCCTCTTTCTTAAGAAAAGGGAAGTCCAAGCTCCTCCACTTGCTAATTTACAAGGTAATTATCCTAGCTTCTCCTAGTTAAGTTACATACTTCCTAGGAATCTTAGCTTCAAAATCCATTCCTAGCATTTCCTATAAATCATTCAAGAAGATGGTGAATAGTACTTTCTTGAAATTAATTTTTGTGTTCTTGATTTCTTTGAAAGATCAAGCTTGTAGGAGGTTAGATTAAGGCTTCCATGGGCATTCCAAGGATCTTTCATGGATTAAAAGCTTCAAGGAAGGTATAACTCTTCATGATCTTAGTCTTAAGTTTTGTTGTTTAGATTTCCTAATGTTTAGATGATGGGTTAGTGTAATGGGTGTGTAATCCTGTTTAGAGCTTGTTATGAGTAGTTTAGTTGATGAGAGGCATGATTATTGTGTGTTTAGAGATTGGTTGGTTTTGTGATATTTTTGGAGTTGGAAATCTTGGTTATTAGTGAATGAACTTAAGTAAACTCTTAGTTCATAATTGAGAAATAAGTATGAATTGGTAATATTGAGTTGTTGGGGCTGTTGTAGTATGGTATGGATGGATTTTGGTTGTATGAATGAATTGTGGATGATTGGTAGTTGGTTGGAGTAGAATAAAAATTGGAAATCGCGTAAACATAGCCGTCGTAATGTCCGATTTACTTTAGACTGTTTTTGTTCATAACATCAGGACCCGAGAACTCACTGTTACGTTTGGACCATTGCCATGATTAGATAGTTCATGTTACGAGCTTCGTTTTGATATGTGGTTCGTTTGAATCCGATGTACGGTTTAGGAGAAACGACCGTTTTAAGTAACGGCGTTTCGCGACCGAACCATTACCCCTCGCCTTACTTTGAAACCTTGGTTAAGGACCTTAAATGACTAATTGGGGTAAGAAAAAATTATGTAAAGTGGATTAGGCAGTTGGTAAGGTACTCGCGAAAGAATCGCCTTAAAACCCTTAATGGTTAATTTATTAAAAATGGTGGAGCCAAAGGTACTTGAGCGATTTAAGTAAATCATTAAGCGCGAAAGCAAACGTTAGGACTCTAAATGGTTAAAATCTAGTTTCTTAAGCAACCGGGGTTTAATTCCGACTTATGTTGTTGTTCATAGGTTATCGGACCCACTCTAAGCTTAAGTCTATCCGGGAGCACTCAGGCAAGTTTTCTACCCGTATAACTGTTGTTGTGATGTATATGTGTATATGCATGATCTTGCGATAAATGCATATTTGTTATTAGCAAATTCTTGCGATATATTGTAGCATGTGATATGGTATATATGCATGCCTGTTTCATATATCTGTTGGTTCAAATGCTTATAGTTGCATAATACCTATGCTAGAAATAAGCAGTATTTGAGTTTACCCTTAGTATAGGGGATCAAAAGGTGAACATATTTCTAAACCGGGAGTCGATGTTCCCGAGTATATTATATATATATATATTTATATATATATATGGATATAGTTTTCAAAACTATTGATCGAATAAGGTTTATTCGATAACTTTATTATATTAATGAATATTATTTGAATATTCATTCGAGGACTTATGACTCTGTTTATTCTATTTAATGATTATTAATTGGATATTCATTTGAGGATGTATGACTCACTTTATTTTATTTAATGAATATTATTTATAATATTCATTCGAGGTATTATGACTCCGCTTATTATTTAATAATATTCTTTATTTTATTAAAGAATAATGTTTCGATAATCAAACTTATTTTCGATTATTCAAATAAAGATAGTACTTTTGTATAAGTATATCTTTGGTTATTTAATATTCATTTCAAGTATGAGTTTTAAAACTTCTACTTCGATTATTTTTATAAGGATTATCTTTATGAGAATATTATTTAAATAATAATATTCATATATTTCTAATATATCGGGACTGATTTATTTTAATAAATCAGCATTACTCCAAACATTCTTAAAAATATTTTCGAGTCTTCAAAATGATTTTAAAAGTTAGAGCGGATCCCAAAACTCATTTTTATATTTAAGATCTTCCTTTTAAAGGGGATTTAAATACTCGCTCAAAACCTGAGGGATCCGGCTCTGTGGTGTATTTTATATTCGCAACGAGATTGCTGTTTTGATAAATGAATTGATTACTTGCCCAACGTTCGGGAAGTAAGTCCATCTAATTGAGTTGGCATAAGCGACAGGCCGGGGTACGGTCTATCAAAGTGTAAGTGGCTGGGTGGCAGTCCATCAACGCGTAAGAGGACGGGTGGCGGTCCAGCACAAGGTCCTTATGTGGCCAGGGTGATGACCGGTGGGGGATTCATCCATCTACTAGTAGAAAAGGTTACTTATTGGTATCTTTGCCTGATCAGCAAGATATCAGGTTTATGCCAAAATTCTTTTCTTTCCAAATTCATTGGATATTGCCACTCTGTTTATAATTTTCATAACAGAGGTTTTCAAGGAGTGTATGAAATGTATATATATATAGGTGTATATATATATCGGGACTTAATGAAGTATCTCGTAAGTTCAATATTTATAATGACGTTCAAAGATTGAATCTATTCAAATCTTGTCTTGTAGTCTCATCTATGTGATGAACTTTTGAAACTAATTATAACTTGAACGGTGGTAGTTCAAGTAGTATTTGGAAAAGATATAAGTATATTGGAGTATCTTGTAACTTCATCTTTTAAACTTATATCTAGTAAATGATTATCTTATGCATGTCAAAGATTTTCAGAAAAACGTTGAGACAAGGTTAGATATATGAGATCACCTTGCAACGATAGTTTTATACAGTTATAAACTGGAACTCTGTGTATATTATGCATGGAAGAGGACTTCCAAGATTTTGAAAAGTATATATGTATATATACTGAATATTTTACGACTTCATCGTATTAAGATATCAAACTTGGTTCATTTCTTTTGACCAAGACTTTCATGAGTACTATGAGAAGGCTCATATATTATAAATCATTATACATATTATTTTGCTGGGCTTGCTGCTCACCCTTGCTTTCTTCTTTCATCACACAACAACAGATAGAAAAGATGAACATGACCAAGCTCCCAATTCGCGAGCGGATAGGAAACGTTCCGCAGTTTCCTATAGGCATTGATGTCGCTGTAGCTGAGGTAGGAACTACCAATAGGCTAGGCTTCAACTTTTGATGTACCAGATTTATGTATATTTATGAATTGTAATAATGGCAAAGAAATGTAAATTTATTCAGAAACCCTTTTAAGGTGTATTAGCAGATAATTGTGGAATAAAATGACTTGTGATTATTTTTGGATATTCATCTCTGAGACTATAACTTGTAGTGTGTGTGTTTATTGTGGGGTCACAGTACAGAGTAGTTAATTATTTATTAAGATTGGGTGTTATTAAGGGAAATGGAATTCGTGACAACCCGGATCCCCGACCCCGGATTTGGGGGTGTTACAGAAATGGTATCAGAGCTAAGCATTATAAACCTCAGAGATGATGTGACGTTAAGATAATAAGTTCACTAAGATAATAAGAACTCTTGCCAAGTTCATAGTCGGGCTACCTAACGTAGTACTGACAGTTACAACCCTTATGGGAACCCTTATAAATATCGTGATAGAAGCGTAGTTCGTTATCGTATATAGTAGCGGGACTCCGAACCCTGAGGTTGAGGAGCAGCAACGCGATGATGTTTTATTAGTTATTGGAGATCAGATTATGGATCCAATAGAGCATCCTAACGCAGGACCGGATGATGTTCATATTGAGGATGTAGCGGTTGAGGATGTTGTCCTAGAAGGGATTGTTGCTGGGGAGGATCCCGTGGAGGATCCTGACAAGAATGAATTAAGGACCACTGAGGAATTGATGACCATGGTTAGGGGAATTACCAGAGGTAGGATTGGCTGGTCACTACCGAAGGTTCGTTCAAGTTTGTAAAGATAGCAGCCCCTTTAACACGACTTACTCGTAAGACTCAGAAGTTCGAATGGACAGAGAAATGTGAGAACAGCTTTCAAGAACTGAAGCAAAGATTGGTGATGGCCCCTATGTTGGCATTGCCGGATGGAAAAAGGAGATTTTGTGGTTTGTATTGACGCTTCGCATAAGGAATTAGGGTGCTCTTATACAACACAACAAGGTACTCGCGTACTCGTCAAGAAAATTAAGGGAATATAAAATTCGATATCCCCACCCATGAGCTTGGGCTCATGGAAATAGTTTTGCCCTAAAGATTGGAGGCACTACTTGTATGGAGAGAAGTGCGAGAATTACCTAAGCCATAAGTGCTCTAGTACATTTTCACGCAGAAAAGAGCTCAACATGCGCCAAATGAGGTGGTTAGAGCTAATCAAGGATTACGATTATGAGATTCTTTATCATCCGGGGAAAGCCAATGTGGTGGCTGATGCCCTTAGTAAAAAGGAGAGACTCAAGATGATAATGTCTTTGAGAGAGTTTATAAGAGATTTTGAGAAAATGGAAATAGAAGTGAAGGTAACCGGAGCCGGTACCGAAAAGATGTTGAGATTGCAATACAGTCTGAATTATTGGAAAAGAACATATTATGCTAGAAAAAGTGATGAATGAAGGCAGAGAGCCAACAATTAGATAAAAGATTAATACCGAGAAAGATGATAAGGGAATAATGAGGTATTTCTACAGAATTTGGGTTCCAAATGTTCAAGAGCTTAAAGATGAGATCTTAGATGAAAGCTAGTTTGAGGAATAAGATTTAGAGTAAACCCTGAACGTGATAGTCAGGGAGGTCGCCATCAAGATAAAAAAAAGGAACCCATAACATAATGAAGTGGAAAATGAGGATTTAAAACATGTAGGATGACCCCGATTATGGGGAAGAGGAGGGAACGTCCAGACTAAGGAAATAGAAAGTCGAGTAAGGAAAGGAGACCCGAGACGGTACTCCTATACGACAATTCATGGACCTGTCTAAACAGAACTTATACTTTATTCCCAACCACCACCTTGAGGAAACAATGTGGTGTGAAATTATTTCAGGACCTTTAAGTCTCTAAGCTCTCAGAGTTCCAAGGAACAGGTTGACCCAGTCGAGGCAAGAACCTGGCTAAAGGAAATAGAGGAATCATTTGAGATTTTGAATGATTGACGAATCACAAAAGACTGTTTTTGTCACTTACCCTCCTAAGAGAGAGACCACCCGCTGGTGAAAGGCCAAGGAAGGCACGGAGCAAGAGATTATAATAAACTGATTTAAGTTCAGTCAATTATTTTCAGGATAGTACTTCCCAAGGTTATGGAGATAGTGTAAAAGCTTTAGAGCCAGAACAAAGGCAAACGAGTATGAAGAATTATGAATCTAAGTTGTAAAAGTTGTCAAGATTCGTTCTGAGGACACGAATCCAGAATGACGGGATGTTTGAAATCAATGCTTATGTTGTGTTGGTTCATGAAATAATGATAAGAGAAAGGAAAATAAAAAGAAACTGAAGTGGAAAGGAATATAAAGGCAATAGAGTTTGAGGAATGATAAAGGAGTTGGGTATGAGGAAACCCTAAAGACTCGTAGCAATAGAAATAGAAAAGTATGTAATCGTTAGGATGAGGGTGATTCACCATGAGTTAAAATTGATGGTTGAAGGCATAAGAGATACATATATTGTACCCCCTTTAAGTTGGGAGGATTCAAGGAAACCTTAAGGTAGTTCGAAGGATAAATAATGAGACGCGGATAGACTGAGGAGACAAGGAAGTAAGAAATTAGGAAAATTGGATGAAGGAAGTGACCTTCAAGAATGTGAAGTGTAAGACCGGTGGCTTGATACCCAGAAAGGGAGACGCCAGGTATGAAAGATATCCCAACATTGAGGTGACTGTTGAGATAAACAACAAAAGTAAATAAGGAATTATTAAAAAGAAGTTCACGTTGAACACGACCAATATCTTCCAAACATCCTTGTTATCGTTACCAAATTAGGCAAGACAACCGGATAACCGTTGTTATCTTTTGGAGGCCATATTGATTGACCTCAGTTTGAATAAGGATGCTATTGTGAAATTGGTATAGACTATTGAGGTGAGAATGATTGAATAAGATAATCTATCAAGGATATATGACTTGATTTATCCATGGAAGGATGCATGTACCTTTTTAAGGTGGAATTAAGGATAGAACATCGATAACTTAAAATGAATCCTAGGGGAATGCATAAAGGTTGGCATTTCACCCTTAATAGGGATAGTATGAGTTTTGACAGTATGAATTGGAAAGGATTAAGGTAATAACAATCTTTAAGAATCAGTGGAGATTTTTTTTTCCAGAAGTATATAGACAATGATTCTGGTATTAATAAATGGTATCTTGATATGCCCTGTATCTAGGGAATACATGAGGAACGATTCATGGATAACCTTAAAGGTTTTACAAGGAGAAAGGTAATATTCAAAATTCTCAAGAATAGAAATGTTGATAAAGGAAATATGACGTAATTATAATGATGCCAAGTGGGGCACGTGTTAAACCACGAGAAAGTATGGATCGAACCAGTAATGGTCGAAATTGTTCAGGGCAATTAGGACTTAAGATAAAAGATGTTCTAAGTATGAATGAGAGTCGGTCGTGACAGTGATTAACCTTTAAAGACTGAGGCAATAACTTATGGAAAAATGATGATATTTTTTTTTACTCATCAGATTTTAAGGAAAACATCTTCACATAAGTTGTGATTGAAATGAAGTAGAAAATTTATTTGGAGGTGGTTAAAATGACATTGACTGTAAGGAAATTTTACTAACAAGAAATGCCAAAGAGGTGGCCGACACTTTAAAGGTAAGAGGATAATTATAGGCGCTTGTGCCAAAGGAATACAGTGATGATGGTTAAAGCTGAAGGTTGTATTATGGTTTGGAAGATTGATATTCCTTCTGATGACTGTGCAATACCCAACCGTAATAGTAGTTGGTAAAGGTTTAATTCGTGTAATCGCCATGAGCGGGCTATCTATCTCAGAAGATACTATCTTGAGATAAGCCAGGACCATGTTTCAAAAAGGACTAGATGAACCCTTGAGTTAAGTCTTCTATTTAAGGCATACGATTAAGAATGGTATTAACCTGCTATCGTTGCTTTGATTGAAACTCTTCTGCAATTTTATCTGCTTCATGTCATGTATGTATGTCAGGATCAGGAGTGTTCTTCATGAATCATGAATGGTGATTATGTTACCTCCTTAGAAGGATTTGGTACGACATGTATGGACTCCGTATGGTTAGATATTAAGATTTCATGGAACGTAAATGACGACAGTAGGTCAGTAGTGGACCATAGTAATGCAGCAATGATTCTGCGAGTAATGAGCTGATTACAACCGTGAGAGTTGTATTGGAATGGATGTTGAGATTGAGTACCACTAATCGGGTCGTGGTAGTGTATAAGTTATCATTGATAGACTAATTAAGTAGAGTATCTACCTATTGAATATTTATTCTCTCTTATGAAAAGAGAGTCGTATTACTATATGAGGAAGGTTGCAGTGCAAGCATAGAATTCTAGTAACGATGATGTCTAGAATGAGATCCCAGATTCAATTTTCGATATCGAGGGAGTTTCAAAGGTGATTGTGTATAAGCTCGAGGAAGAGCATGGGTCCATAGAATGATGGACGGAATAGCAAAAATATTTAGGCATGTGAAATACGATGCTATAATACTTGATGTTGATATAAATACATATATGTTTTGTTCTCCTATGACAAACCTCTATCTATCTGTGTGATAGAAGCCTAGTAGGATACCATCTATTATTTAATTGCTTGTCAAGTACTAAAGGCTGGCCACCTTCTGTACTAACTATGCGATATAACAAGTGTTCATGATCATAGTGATCTCTCAACAAATTCCTTTACTTCTATATGATTGATCAAACTTTGGGAAATAGAAATAGCTGAAAAAGGAGTAATAAAGTTGTGGTAGTATTCGGAATGGAAACACATTCGTGATACTAAGGTTGACCAGCACGGGCGCGCTGAGTTTCTGCTCATTGGGCGCGGTCGCGTGCTACTTCAGCCCGGGCGCGCCGTCCTCCTGAATAAAATTCTGTTCTTTTTTTCTCTTGCTGATTTGAGCCGGTCTTTTCACGAGCCTTTATTCCAACACCATCTAAACACCAAATTAGCACTACAACCATGCTAATTTACCTGATTACCTGGAAAATGCCTGCAATACAAAAACACGTAAAAACACCAACAACTCGAGTAAAAATACACTTATTCAAAGCTTTACGGAGCATAATAAAGTGTCATAAATGCCACTCAACATACCCCCAAACTTGAATCGATGCTTGTCCTCGAGCATAAATAGACTCAAAGAACAAGAAGAAAATGCATGAATGCAACTAAATGAATGCAACGATCCTCAATAGAATAACTAAACCAATCAATAAGCAACATCTCAACAAATGCAACGATTCGCATAAAGATCAATCAAACCTTACAAATCAACCTACAAACCAGAGACGTACGTGTGTGCAACTGCTTACAGATATACTATCGCAAATAGATCAATAATCATCACTCACTACTCATCAAAGCAATCTCAAGGTTATAAATAAAATAAAAGCTAGACTCAAATTAACTTATAACACTTCAATTCTTATTTTGGAGTTTTACATGGATTCACGCTTTTATTTACAACAAAATAACATAAATATGTTTATTTGACCGTGCAATGAGTGAGGTCCACAAAAGACTTATATAATATTACCCATGTAACGAGCGTTAGGTTAGCGGATCCCAGACTATAAAAGCCTTAGGTCACTAGGCACAAAGTCCCCTAAGAGCTTAATAACTCGAGTACTAAAGAGCCCACTCATGATCAATTATACATGACACTTATTTTTTTTCTTTTTTTTCACAAATTTCTGAACGAGTGCATTTCGCTCCATCTCGATCAACCCTAGACTACTCATATAAATATGAGCCGACTACTATCCATTTGACACCTAGCCACCACAACTAGCAATGATATCCAATTTTCTCCAATTTTTAAAAATCCATGTTATTCAATCATTGAGAGAATATCCTAAATTATAAATATAAACAAGCGATTAAACCTCGATAAACAACAAACCATGATCATGATCTAGCACTCAAGCAACCTATAAGACTTAGTGAAATACAACTGTCTCTAGCATGCAAATCAATTCGACAAGACTTAACATCACTAAATACGACATCACTACACTAGCATCAATATCACAAATCAATCGGAAAAATCATCTAAGGGATCATATTATAATGCACATGCATGAAACTATATGAACAAACTATCATAAAAACTACCAAACTGAAAAAAAAAACTACCATGGCAAAAATATGCAACTATATGCACTAAACTATCATGAATATGCAACTATATGCAACTCACACAAAACATATTCCTTTAACTACTACCCCCAAACTTAAAATTTTCATTGTCCCTGGTGAAGGTAATTGTTAGGGTGAAAACACGCTAATATTCACGCAAGTATACGCGTTCGCAAGTAATATAGAATACTTTCTAGTTCGTTCCCACGGAGACTCAGACTAATTACTGTTCAATTAAACTCACTCACCAATGTATGATTACTTCTCAATGTTAAGACACTAACACTTAAAATTGTTGACTAAATATTAACTACAATTAACTACTTAATTAATCACTAAATTAAAACTTCGAATTAACAATATTAAAACACTCATGAGATCACAACTTCATTACTACTTCCTTCAATAGTTATTGTTATTACCCTTAGCATGCAACAATTATGATATTAATCGAATAACATGAAACTGATAAAAGCCAACTTTTATTGTACTAATACCATTCTACCAAGCATCCACAATTAAGATAGAAGTTGAATAGGCATCAATTATGTTGAGTTCCTATATGTCTACAGAAATTGACAACATAACGATTGTAGCACAAGTTATTCCTTTTGATTACACAGGGCGAATAAAACGGTTAGAGTTACCCACTAATCATGCACATCATACATGAACCTATGCTAGCATGGCAAGTTCTAAATCTCGAGATCCACTGTCGCTTCACAAGAGATTAACACCCTATCTCATATGTTTACGACGCACATAAGACGAATACGCACAACCAATACTAGATATCATACAATCATCACACACTAAGGTATTAAACAACTAACTAAAGAATTTCATAGTAAATCCGTTACGACCCTATGATCACGATTAGCCCATGATAGCACTTATCGTCATCATGGGTTCATATGAAAACATGATAAACAAACACAAGAGAATAATAACTAAACTAATTATATTAAACCAGAGTACGTCACAAGAGTAATAGGTTCAAAGCAAAGAAAACTAGCATCCAACGTTACAACGAAATAAGAATCACAAGAAAATATGCTTCCTCTTCATTGCGGTGTGCTAACACGGTCTTCTTCCTTGTCTCCTTTTCTCCTTGCTTAATACCACGATCCAATCTCGTGAAAACGTCTCTAAATCTACTTATATAATAGTCTCACAAAACTCAGATTACATAGAAGTTGGAAGCCAAACAGAAGTAGAAGTCTAAAATAATTTATCAAATTTCCCGACCCTGCGCGGCCGCTCAGCATAGCTGAGCGGGCGCTCAGCTTTCTGCGCGGCCGCTCAGCATGGCTGAGCGGGCGCTCAGGACCCTACTGGAATTTTCCTGAGTTTGCTCCGTTTCTTCGCTGTAATCTGCCCCTTTCTTTCCTCTCGCAATGCTGAACACATGCCAAGGCTTATTCTTGATGATTACTCCTCAGAAATGCAACTAATAACCTGAAATGCACAAACACTAGAAAAACGCATCAAATACACAAAATACTTGATTTCAAGACACCAATTTAAGCTATTTTAAGATGTTCTAAGTGGTATAAAATGCCACTTATCACACCCCCAAACTTAAATCGATACTTGTCCTCAAGCGTCACAGACTCAAAAACAAATAAAAACATGCATGAATGCAATCTATATGAAATGCAGCGATCCCCCTTACTACAAACAAACCAACCAATTCACAACATCTCAACAAATGCAGCTAGGCGACTAAAGATCAATCAAATTATGCCAACTAACATACAGCCAGAAACGTGGTGTGTGCAGATGCTTAACAGACATGCTTCAGAACTAGACCAATTATTATAACTCAACTATCATCAAGGCAATCACATGATTATACAAAGAATAAAAATTCTAGGCACAAATTGACTTATAACACTACGAGAATCATGGAGCTTATTACGGAATCATGCTTTTTATTCACAACAATAATGCCTATTTGACCGTGCAATGAGTGAGGTCCACAAAAGACTTATACAATGGCATCCATGTAGCGAGCGTTAGGTAAGCGGATCCCAGACTCTAAAAGCCTTAGGTCACTAGGCACAAAGTCCCCTAAGAACTTAATAACTCGAATACCAAAGAGCCCACTCGTGATCAATTATGCATAAACACATACTTCTTTTTTTTTCTTTTTTTCTCTTTCTTTTCTATATTTTTTTTCTTTTTTTTTTAAAAATTTCTGAGCAAGTGCGTTTCGCTCCATCTTGCTCAACCCTAGACTACTCGCATAACATGCGAGCCAGCTACTAGCCATTTGACGCCTAGCCACAACTAGCAACAAATTCCATTTTTTACTCCATTTTTTTTCTTTTTCATGCCTTTATCACTAAGAACCTATTATCAAATTTTAAGCATAATAAATAGATTAACCTCGAAAGCAATCAGATCATAACAACAATCTAGTCCTTACGCATTCTCTAAGACTTAGTGAAAATACAAGTCTTTCTAGCATGCATATCAACCTACACGACTCAACATCACTTTAATGCTATCACTACACTTGTATCAATATCTTAATTCAGTCGGTAAATCATCGCAAAAGGGATCATGACATATGCATGAGCTACATGACATGATAAACAAATAAAGCTATAAATAAATAAAAAAAAACTATATGGCAAAAATTATACAACCAGCTATATGACACACACACAAAATATTCCTTAACTACCACCCCCAAACATAAAATCTTCATTGTCCCCAGTGAAGGTAGTAGAAAGGAACACAGGGTATACCTACTCGGAGTCATCATCATCATCACCCTCAGTGGGTGGAGTATCAGGCGGCGGGTATGCAGAGTCCTCACCAAAAACTGGCCACTGGATGTCAGCTCCAAGGCCCCGAAAAGCAGTCCCTAACGCAAGGGTGAGCTCCTGAGCAAACCTGCTCTGTGTCTCGTACATGGCATCCATCCGCCGTGACAACCTCCTATACTGGGCGTCAACCATCCCAGCACCCTCCTGAGCTCTCGAAGAACCAACCTCATCACGCTGAGGCCTAGCCATAGTAGCACCTCATGCTGGATGCCCTCCTGGAAGACGATAACCCAGCCCAAGCTCCTCGGGCTCACCACCGGTCCACTCCTACATCCCATTCAGAGTCCCAGAATCAATCGGAGCGGCCGGCAACTGCAACTGCTCATGAGACGGCCAGTTCACTCCCACTGCTCGGCAAAGCTTCTTGACCGTGGATGCATAAGGGATGTTCATGTGCTTAGCTCCCCTCAAAAACTTTAGAATTCCTTGGTAGATAAACTCACCAAGGTCCAAATAGTACTCCTCATTCAAAATTCCCCACAACAACTGTGCTCTCTCAACTGTGACCTCATATGCATGTGAAGAAGGCAGAATATTAGCACAAATAAACGCATTCCATGCACGGGTATACCTGTTCATAGCGATCGCCGGAAAGTGACGATACTCATTAGTTCCTGTTTTGAAGGTCCAAACTGTGCCCGGCCTACAGAGAGTAGCACAAATCAAATCCAAGTCAAAATCCTCAGCCGTCTTCTCATTCCAGTTCTCCTCCTCGGGCTTCCTCTCTCGCTGCCCAATCACACAGCAAATCGTCGATGGGTGATAATCAACCGTCAGCCCTCGGACCACAGAAAACCCATTCTTCTCAGCCTTCACATTCACATAGAACTCGCGAACCACGCTCATCGGTACTGCTTCAGGTGACTCACAGAAAGCTATCCACCCCTTCTCAGCAATCATCGGTAGCAACTCACCATCCCTCCCCGATGGTAAAAACCCCCTCTCCTTCAGAATCGGCTTCCCCAAAAGCCTAGTGTATTCCTCCTCCGCAGCTCTGTCATTCAACCGAGACCTCGCAGCAGTACCCCTCGATGAATCAACAGTAGGGACCGTGCTGCTGCTGTCATAGTCCTTGCTCTCTTGGATGCCATTGAATCTGAATAAAAGTGCTTGAAAATAGTGTTTTTGTGTTTGGGAGAGAGTTTGAGTGTAAAAGGTGTGTTGGAGATGTATGGAATAAGTGTATGTATATATAGGGTATGGATTAGGTTAAAATTAGATTAGGAGTGGGTTTGAGGGATAAAATCATGGGTTAATGGGAAAAGAAATCGTGGGTAGTGGGGCTGTAATTGGTTTTCTAATTTTCTGATTTTTTTCTGAACTTTAAAAAAATTTTGGCAGTCGACCCCTGAGCGGTCGCTCAGCAGAGCTGAGCAGGCGCTCAGGGGGTCTCTGGAATTTTTTTTTTTCGAGCCCGTTTTTCTGATTTTTTTGTGGTTTTGTATAGGTTATTAACTTCTAAGGGTTCCTGTAACAACAATTCATGGGTTGCCTCCCACGCAGCGCTTCTTTTTCGTCATTAGCTTGACGTTGCGTACCTTCCTTAAGTTGACAATAAAATGGCACTAACCACTTCTCGGTTTGCCGTGTCCCCATAGTGGTGCTTCAAACGCTGACCATTAACTTTGAATGCTTGGTCCGGATCATTCTCAAAAATCTCCACCGCTCCATGTGGAAACACAGTTTTGACAATAAAAGGTCCAGACCACCTTGATTTCAACTTCACAGGAAAAAGTCGGAGACGAGAATTGAATAAGAGAACTTGTTGCCCCAGCACGAATAACTTAGGATGTAGCTTCCTATCATGCCACCTCTTCACCTTTTCCTTGTACATTTTGTTATTCTCGTATGCTTGAAGTCGAAATTCATCAAGTTCATTAAGCTGAAGCATTCTCTTCTTACCAGCTGCATCTAAATCCAGGTTCAACTTTTTCAACGCCCAATAGGCCTTATGCTCAAGCTCCGCAGGTAAATGACATCCCTTACCATACACCAGTTGAAACGGGGACATACCAAGTGGAGTTTTGTATGCTGTTCTGTAGGCCCAAACAGCTTCATCAAGCTTTAAAGACCAATCCTTCCTTGACGGACAAACAACCTTCTCTAGAATGCGCTTGATCTCTCTGTTAGACACTTCCGCTTGACCATTTGTTTGTGGATGATAGGCAGTAGCAACTCGATGATTCACATTATAACGCTGCATCATAGAAGTGAACTTACGGTTGCAGAAATGTGACCCTTCATCACTTATGATTACCCGAGGCGTTCCAAACCTTGTGAAAATCTGCGTATGAAGAAAATTCAACACTGCCTTTGCATCATTTTTTGGTAGAACTTTGACTTCTACCCATTTTGAGACATAATCGACTGCCAGCAAGATGTACTGATTATTGCAGGATGAGACAAAAGGCCCCATGAAATCGATTCCCCAAACATCAAAGACCTCGACTTCAAGCATCACATTTAACGGCATCTTATCCTTTCTCGTCAAATTTCCCACTCTTTGGCAACGATCACACCTTAAAACAAACTGGTGGGCATCCTTAAACATAGTAGGCCAGAAAAAACCTGCTTGCAGAATACGAGCTGCCATCTTCTCACCACCATAGTGTCCACCATAAACTGTGGAGTGGCAGTCTCGTAATATCCCCTCCGTCTCACAGAATGGGATACATCTCCTGATGATCTGGTCAGCTCCTTGTCTAAACAAATATGGTTCATCCCACATATACCACTTCACCACATGCAGAAACTTCTACTTTTGAGCTGAGGTCAAATTAGGAGGCATTATATTGCTGACAAGATAGTTTACAATATCTGCAAACCATGGCTCTTCCTCCTGAACTGCGAACAACTGCTCATCCGGAAAAGATTCGTTGATCAATGTCTTATCTTGTAAAGTAGACTCGAGATTCTCCAATCTAGAGAGATGGTCAGCTACTAGATTCTCAATACCTTTTCGATCTTTGATCTCTAACTCAAATTTCTGAAGTAAGAGCACCCAACGAATGAGTCTCGGCTTCGAATCCTTCTTGGCAACCAAATAGCGAATGGCCGCATGATCAGTGAATACTGTCACTTTTGTCCCAAGCAGATAAGATCAAAATTTCTCGAAACCAAAGATTATAGCCAAGAGCTCCTTCTCAGTAGTGGTGTAGTTCATTTGGGCCCCATTTAAGGTCTTACTAGCATAGTAGACCACATGAAAGAGATTATTCTTGCGCTGCCTAAGAACTGCATCTACCGCATAATCACTCGCATCACACATCATCTCAAACGGCTCTGTCCAATCCGGTGCTGTAATAACTGGTGCAGTGATTAAACTCTTCTTGAGAGTCTCGAATGCCGTCAAGCATTCATCATCAAATTTGAAAGGCACATCTTTCTCAAGCAAGTTGCACAATGGCTTAGATATCTTTGAAAAGTCCTTGATGAACCGCCGATAGAAACCCGCATGACCAAGAAAACTACGGATTCCTTTCACAGAAATAGGTGGTGGAAGATTTTCAATGACTCCCACCTTGGCTTTATCCACCTCAAGACCCTTTCTAGAGACCTTATGCCCAAGAATAATGCCTTCACGCACCATAAAAAGACATTTCTCCCAATTGAGCACCAAATTAGTTTCCACACACCTTTTGAGCACGACACGAAGATTATTCAAACATTCATCATACGAATGTCCAAAGACGGAGAAGTCGTCCATGAACACCTCGACATTATTTCCAATCATGTCAGAGAATATAACCATCATACATCTCTGAAAAGTGGTCGGTGCGCCACATAAACCAAACGAAACTCTGCGAAAAGCAAACGTGCCAAATGGACAAGTGAAGGTAGTCTTTTCTTGATCCTCTGGTGTAATACAAATCTGATTATACCCTGAGTAGCCATCCAGAAGACAATAATACTCATGACCAGCCAACCTGTCAAGCATCTAATCAATAAATGGAAGAGGGAAATGATCCTTCCTTGTGGCTTTGTTCAGCTTTCGGTAATCCATGCAGATTCTCCATCCTGTAACTATTCTCGTGGGGATGAGCTCATTCTTCTCATTTGCTACCACAGTGATACCTCCTTTCTTAGGCACACATTGTACGGGGCTCACCCAAGAACTGTCAGAAATAGGATAAATGATGCCTGCATCCAGCTATTTCAAAATTTCTTTCTTCACCACCTCCTTCATGATAGGATTAAGTCTGTGCTGCTGCTCAACAATTGGCTTACTACCCTCCTCTAGCAGAATCTTATGCATACAATATGAAGGGCTGATCCCTTTGATGTCTGCTATGGTCCATCCAATAGCCGATTTGAATTCTCTCAAAATCCTTAAAAACTTTTCTTCCTCACTACCTGAAAGGTCAGATGCAATAATAACAGGTAAAGTAGATGTATCACCTAAAAAAGCATACCTCAAGTGTTCAGGTAATGGCTTGAGCTCCAAGATAGGTGCTTCCTCAATTGATGGTTTGAGCTTTCCTTAAGCATTCTTGAGGTCAGAAGTACCAAGAGATTCAAACGGCATGTCCAGCTTTCGCCTCCAGGGAGAAGCATTCAGATATTGTAATTGCTCGTTGTCATCTTCATCATCACTGTCAAAATCCCCTACTAAGGCCTTTTCTTATGCATCAGACATTAGCATATGATCGAGTTCTGAAGTAATCGCAGAATCAATCACATCCACTTTTAAGCACTCCTCATCTTCTGTAGGGAATTTCATTACTTTGAAGACATTGAAGGTCACATCCTGATCCTGCACCCGTATAGTAAGTTCACCTTTCTGCACATCTATCAAGGTACGACTAGTGGCCAAGAAAGGTCTTCCCAAGATTATGGGAATCTTCTTATCTTCCTCGAAATCCAGAATAATAAAGTCTGCAGGAAAAAAGAGCTTATCCACCTTGACTAGCACATCCTCTACTATGCCCCTTGGGTAAGTAATAGAGCGATCAGCCAGTTGTAGAGACATGTAGGTGGGTTTTGGATCAGGTAAATCCTAATTTTTAAAGATCGACAACAGCATCAGATTGATGCTTGCTCCCAAATCACAAAGGCACTTGTCAAATAACAACTTGCCAATGGTGCAAGGAATGGTGAAGCTACCTGGATCTTTAAGCTTTGGAGGTAACTTTTGCTGCAGAACAACACTGCATTCTTCCGTTAGAGCAACGGTCTCAAGGTCATCCAGTTTCACCTTCCTTGAAAGAATACTCTTCATAAACTTCGCATAACTAGGCATTTGCTCCAGAGCCTCAGCGAAAGGTATATTGATGTGAAGTTTCTTGAACACCTCCAGAAACTTACCGAACTGCTTATCCAACTTTTGTTGCTGCAATCTCTTAGGGAAAGGTGGTGGAGGATAGAGCTGTTTCTCCCCTGTATTACCCTCAGGCAGAGTGTGTTCAACAGTAGTCTTCCTTGGTTCCGCCGCTTTCTCCTTTTGCTTAGCTTCTTCATCTCTAACTTCAGCTTCTCCTTCTTTTGCCATTTCAGCATCAGCAACTTTCCCAGACCTTAAGGTAATAGCCTTGACTTGCTCTTTAGCTTCCTTCCTGCCTGGTATTTCCGTGTCACTGGGAAGTGTTCCAGGTTGACGATTGAGCATTGCATTGGCTATTTGACCGATTTGATTTTCCAAGGTCTTAATAGAAACCGCCTGACTCTTGCATAACAGCTTAAGTTCCTCAAAATCAGCACTAGTAGGTGCAGCTGCACTTCCCTGTTGAGGATATGATTGCCTTTGAGCATACTGTTGTGGTTGCTAGAATCCAGGTGGATTAAACTGTTTACTCACACCTTGCTGATATGGTGGCTGAATAGCATTCTGATTATTACCCCAGCTGAAATTTGGATAATTTCTGTTGTTAGGATGATAAGTAGCCGGCACAGGCTGCTATTGTCGCTGATAATTGTTCACATACTGAACATATTCGTTGACAAGAGAACACTGATCCGTAGCATGAGAACCTGCATAAAGCTCACAGACCATAGCTATTTGATTAACTCCATATGTAGCTAGAGAATCAACCTTCATCGACAGCGCCTGGAGCTGCGCTGCAATAGCGGTGGCTGCATTGACTTCCAGAATACCTGCTACCTTCCCAGGAATCATCCTCTGAGTTGGGTTTTGGTGTTCATTTGCAGCCATAGTCTCGATAAGATTATAAGCCTCAGTATAGCTTTTGGCCCACAAGGCGCCTCCAGCTGCTGCATCGAGCATGGGCCGAGATTGGGCCCCCAAACCATCATAGAAACCAGTGATCACCATCCAATCGGGCATTCCATGATGTGGACACTTTCTCAACATTTCCTTGTATCGTTCCCAAGCTTCGCACATAGATTCTGTAGGTTGTTGCGCAAACTGAGTAAGAGCACTTCTCATAGCAGCAGTCTGTGCCATCGGATAAAACTTCACCAAAAACTTTTGCACAAGATCTTGCCAAGTAGTGATGGACCCAGCTGGTTCAGAATGTAACCAGTCCTTAGCTTTGTCCCTCAGTGAGAATGGGAAAAGCCTCAGCTTGATAGCCTCATCAGTCACGCCATTATACTTGAAAGTACTACAGATCTCGATAAAATTCCTTATGTGCATGTTGGGGTCTTCAGTCGCAGCACCTCCAAAAGAAACAGAATTCTTCACCATCTGAATAGTGCCCAGCTTGATTTCAAAGGTGTTAGCTTGAATAGCCGGATGAAGAATGCTTGACTGAATGTCATCAATTTTAGGCCAAGAAAAGTCCATAAGGGCTGGATCGGCCTGAACAATAAGATCACCCATGATTACTGGTTCTTTCTGCTCACTTCCTGAATCCAAATCTTCAAAATCTATCTTCTCCGGAATATCAAGAACTTCGTCTGTCTCCTCAGCTGTATCTAAAGTCCTCTTGCGAGTACGAGAACGAGAACGAGTTTGCATAAACGCTCGCTATAGTACGTGAAACACAACCAGAAACAATAAGTAACAATTACGTCTTAATCACTGAGTCCTAACGACCAATGATGGTAAGTACATAAACTAAACAAATACGCCGAGTCCCCGGCAGCGGTGCCAAAAACTTGTTAGGGCGAAAACACGCTAATATTCACGCAAGTATACGCGTTCACAAGTAATATAGAATACTTTCTAGTTCGTTCCCACAGAGACTCAGACTAATTACTGTTCAATTAAACTCACTCACCAATGTATGATTACTTCTCAATGTTAAGACACTAACACTTAAAATTATTGACTAAATATTAACTACAATTAACTACTTAATTAATCACTTAATTAACACTTCGAATTAACAATATTAAAACACTCATGAGATCACAACTTCATTACTACTTCCTTCAATAGTTATTGTTATTACCCTTAGCATGCAACAATTATGATATTAATCGAATAACACGAAACTGATAAAAGCCAACTTTCATTGTACTAATACCATTCTACCAAGCATCCACAATTAAGATAGAAGTTGAATAGGCATCAATTATGTTGAGTTCCTATATGTCTACAGAAATTGACAACATAACGATTGTAGCACAAGTTATTCCTTTTGATTACACAGGGTGAATAAAACGGTTAGAGTTACCCACTAATCATGCACATCATACATGAACCTATCCTAGCATGGCAAGTTCTAAATCTCGAGATCCACTGTCGCTTCACAAGAGATTAACACCCTATCTTATATGTTCGCGACGCACATAAGACGAATACGCACAACCAATACTAGATATCATACAATCATCACACACTAAGGTATTAAACAACTAACTAAAGAATTTCATAGTAAATCCGTTACGACCCCATGATCACGATTAGCCCATGATAGCACTTATCGTCATCATGGGTTCATATGAAAACATGATAAACAAACACAAGAGAATAATAACTAAACTAATTATATTAAACCAGAGTACGTCACAAGAGTAATAGGTTCAAAGCAAAGAAAACTAGCATCCAACATTACAACGAAATAAGAATCACAAGAAAATATGCTTCCTCTTCGTTGCGGTGTGCTAACACGGTCTTCTTCCTTGTCTCCTTTTCTCCTTGCTTAATACCACGATCCAACCTCGTGAAAACGTCTCTAAATCTACTTATATAATAGTCCCACAAAACTCAGATTACATAGAAGTTGGAAGCCAAACAGAAGTAGAAGTCTAAAATAATTTATCAAATTTCCCGACCCTGTGCGGCCGCTCAGCATAGCTGAGCGGGCGCTCAGCTTTCTGCGCGGCCGCTCAGCATGGCTGAGCGGGCGCTCAGGACCCTACTGGAATTTTCCTGAGTTTGCTCCGTTTCTTCGCTGTAATCTGCCCCTTTCTTTCCTCTCGCAATGCTGAACACATGCCAAGGCTTATTCTTGATGATTACTCCTCAGAAATGCAACTAATACCCTGAAATGAACAAACACTAGAAAAACGTATCAAATACACAAAATACTTGATTTCAAGACACCAATTTAAGCTATTTTAAGACGTTCTAAGTGGTATAAAATACCACTTATCAGTAATCGTATTGAATCAGGCATACCTACTTAGAATCAGGATCATCACCCTCAACGGGTGGAGTGTCAGGCGTGTCTGGAGGTGGATACACGGAGTCCTCACCATATACTGGTCACTAGATGTCAACACCGGTGGCCTTGAATGCAGTCCCAAATGCCTAGGTGAGATCATGTGCAAACCGACTATGGATGTCATGCATCATATCCATCCTCCTCGCTAGACGCCTATAATTCGTTATGCTCAAACCAGCTCCAACATCTGCTCCTACTTCCTCCTCATGCTGTTGTTGCGATCCTGAAGGACCAGCCTCCTCTCCCAACTGAGCTCTCCATGCTGCTCGATGAGCTTGTAAAGTCCCACCAGCATAAGTCTGATCCGCTGGCCTTCCACCTGGTAGATGGTCATAAGAATAACCAAGCCCCTTAGGACCGGGCTTCCCACCATACCACTCTGTCATGTTCAGCATCGTAGAACTATCGATAGGAGCACTGGGAAGCTGCAGCTGCTCATGTGCAGGCCAATGAACACCAACTGCCACGCACAGCTTCGTCACAACGGACACATAGAGTATAGAACCCGTAGTACCTCCTCGCAAGAACCTCAAAATACGCTGATAAATAACCATCCCAAGGTCCACATAGTCGCCCTGAAGAATACCCCACAACAGACGATCTCGCTCTACAGTAATATCATGCACATGAGATGATGGCATGATGTTAGCACAAATAAACGAATTCCAATCACGTGCAAACATGTTCATGCACGAAGCAGGGAACGTGGAATAATCAGTCATGCCCCTCTTGAACCTCCAATGAGTCTCATGCACAAAAAGAGTAGCAACTATCAAATCCAAATCAAAGTCCTCCGAAGTCTTATCATTCAAGGTATCCTGACCGGGATTCCTCGCGGGTTGCTCAATCACCCTCCTTATCGCATCCGCACTGTACTCCACCGTCACCCCCTAACCACAGTGAAACCGTTCTTCTCCCCCTTCGCATTAGCATAAACCCCGATTTTCTATTCACAAACTGCCATTTTTTTCTGAATCAGGACCCCAGCGCGGCCGCGCGCTAGACTAGCGCGGGCGCGCTCACCTTCTGCCAAATCGGCGCGGCCATGCAATTCACGCAAAATACGCGTTCACAAGTAGTATAAGATATAAATCAGATTTGTTCCCACAGAGACTGGTTTAGGTTAAGTTTGTGATTTATGCACTTATGAAACAATGATATGGCTATTATTCAATGCTAAGACGAATAATAATTTTGGTTTTGATTATACTACGATTAACTATTGAGAATTATACTAAATAACATTAACTAAAGAGAGTAAAGAGAGTTGAATAATATATGACACAAACATGGGATTCTAACTTCATTAAGTATTTCATTCAGTAGCCTTTTTGTTCTTAACCTTAGCATGTAATGGTGATGACACTAATCAGATAACACGAAACTGATAATCGCAAACTTTCACTGTACGTATACCATACTACCAGACATATACAAAAGAGATAGAAGCTGAATAGTCACTAATTATATTGAGACCCTATATGTCTATAGAATTTGACAACATAACGGTTTAATGCACAAGTTATCTATTGTGATTACATAGGGCAAGTAAGATGGTTAAAATTACCTAGGAATCATGCATAACAATAATACATGAACCTATGCTAGCATGGCAAGTTCTAAATCCTTAAATTCACTTTCACATCATTAAGAATTAACAAGTTATCTTATAAGTTCGCGACGCTCATAAGACGAATAAGCACAACCAATACTAGGTTATCATATAATCACCACACACTAAGGCATCGAAACAAATCAACTAAAGAAATCCATAAATAAATCTGCTAGAACCCCGCGATAACGATTAGCCCATAATCGGACTCATCATCAACGTGGGTTCCGATGAAAGCATGGTAAAATAAACGTAGTCTTTATAAAAAAATAATAAACCAAGTACGAAATCTAGAGTATTAGGTTCAACAAAACAAGAAACGAGCATCCAATATTACAACTTAGAACAAAGATTCACAAGAATAAACTAGATCTTCTTCGCCTTCATTAAATTGTACTATAGGTCTTTTTGTCGTCTTCTCCTTAAGCTCTGTTACGTCTCTCCTTATGAAAAACATCTTTATATATATATATATGCTGTAGGATTGACCAGGGCTTCAAATTCTCAAAATCCCTATAGAAATAAAATTCTGCTACCCCGACCTAGCGTGGCCGCGCGCTTGACCAGCGCGGGCACGCTGAGTTTCTGCTCATTGGGCGCGGCCGCGCGCTACTTCAGCGTGGGCGCGCCGTCCTCCTGAATAAATTTCTGATTTCTTTTTTTCTCCTTGCTGATTTGAGCCGGTCTTTTCACGAGCCTTTTTTACAACACCAAATTAGCACTACAACCATGTTAATTTACCTGATTACATGGAAAATACTTGCAATGCAAAAACACTACAAAAACACGTAAAAACACCAACAACTCGAGTACAAATACACCGATTCAAAGCTTTACGGAGCATAATAAAGTGTCATAAATGTCACTCAACATAAACGTGGACTGTTACAACCATTAACAATATTTCAAGAGCCTCGGAGAGATATTTCCTTGGATTTTATCACATGACTCCCTAAATCTTCTGGTTTTGAAGTTATATGGGTAGTGGTACATAGGTTTAGCAAATATTCTCATTTATGTCCACTAAGAACGCTTCGTAAAGGCTCGAATTGGTGTTTTGTACTCAAGTTCTTTGTGTATTTGATGTGTTTTTGTAGAGTTTTGCATTTCAGGGCAATATCGGAAACATGAATGGTTTTGCATTATTTTTATGCTTAGAAGAGTGTTAAGATGGAGCCTCGGATGATTGCGTGAAAGAAACTAGCATAAGAAGTCAAAGAAATAAGAAAATTGCAGAATTTCCAGTAGCTCAGAGCGGTCGCGCCCAAGTCCAGGGCGGCCGCGACGGGTCGAAATAAGCGGCCGTGCCGGGTCGAAATCCCGGAATCCTGAATTGATTAGAAGGCTGATATTTTGGACTCCTGATCAGATGGGCTGCTATATAAAGATCTTTTTAAGACATTTTTCACAACGGAGACAAAGGAGAAGACGGTGAGAAGGCCTATGAGCATAAATTTAACTAAGGAGAAGAAAAGCTTGTTTTTTACTTGTGATTCTTTGTTTAAGTTGTAATCTTGGGTGCTTGTTTTCTTGATTGTTGAACCTATTACTCTTGATTACATACTTTAATTATTTATTCAGTTTCTAAAGACTTAGTTTATTATACCATGCTTTCATCGAAACTCACGGTAATGATGAGTTCGGTTATGAACTAATTATTATCATAGGGTTCTAACGGATTTACTTATAGAATTCTATAGTTAATTTGTTTTGATATCTTAGTGTGTGGTAATTGTATGATATCCTAGTATTGGTTGTGTTTATTCGTCTTATGAAAGTCGCGAACTTATAAGATAGCGTGTTAATCTCCATTGAAGCGACAGTGAATTTAGAGGTTTAGAACTTGCCATGCTAGCATAGGTTCATGTATTTGTTATGCATGATTCGTAGGTAATTTTAACCATCTTACTTGCCCTATGTAATCAAGATAGATAACTTGCGCATTAAACCTTTATGTTGTCAAATTCTATAGACATATAGGGTCTCAATATATTTGATGTCTATTCAGCTTCTATCTCTTTTGTGGATGTCTGGTACTAGGGTACAACGGAAGTTGGCGTTTACTAGTTTCGTGTTATCTGATTAGTTATCATCACCATTGCATGCTAAGGTTAAGAACAATGATTTTGAATAAAGTAGTAATGAAGTTAGAATCCCATGTTTGTCTCATATAAGTAATTTAACCTCAATTATCTTAGTTAAAGTTAATTAGTATAATCTCTTAGTTAATCAAAACCCAATTATTATTTGTCTTAGCATTGAACGATAGCCATATCATTGTTGCATAAGTGCATAAATTGAATTTAACCTAAACTAGTCTCTATGGGAACGAACTAGAAAGAATTTTATTATACTTGTGAACGCGTATACTTGCGTGTAATTTTAGCGCGTGTTTTCGTTATAACATGCACAGAGAGGGTGAATCAGTGTTTTGGAGCAGTATCTGAGAGCATGACAAGTCAAGCTCCAAGCATTGGGCTTCTTGGCTGCCTGCTGAAGAATGGTGGTATAACACCAATATTCTATCTACTCTATTTGAGATTATATATGGAGTTAAATCTAGGCATCTTTTTAGGTCAGGAAAGGGTGCAAACAAATATTTCTTCTCTGAAGACAATGCTAGCAGAAAGGCAACAGCAGTGGGCAACACTTAAGGAGATATTGGTGGTGGCTCAAGATAGAATGAAGAGTTATGCAGGCCACAACAGGCCTGTAAAAGACCTTGAGGTAGGAGATTGGGTTTATCTCAAACTCCAACCCTACAGACAAATCACCGTGGCTATAAAAAAGAACCACAAATTGTCAGACAAGTTATTTGGACTCTACAAGATCTTGGAAAAAGTAGGTAAAGTGGCTTACAGGTTGGAATTACCTACTACTTCCTGGGTTCACCCGGTATTTCATGTATCATAACTCAAAAAAGCTCTTGGACAAGCTAAAGTGCATAGGCAGTAGCCTCAAGTCAATAAGCATGGCACTTTTGATTTGAGTCCCCTTAGGGTGTTGGATAGTAGGAGGCTAGTGAAGGACCATAAGGTGATTCAGAGGTCACATCAACCAGTTCCAGCCACCTATTATCCTAACAACCATAATCATCCTAACTTCAGTTGGAGCAACAATCAGAATGCGGTGCAATAGCCTTATCAACAATATGCAGCAAAGCAATATAACCCTCCTGGTTTTCAACAACCGCAATATGCACCAAGAGAATAACTCCAACTTCAACAATCTAATGAAAAATATGAATTGGAGGAGTTGAGGCTCATGTGAAAGAGCCAATTGGTTTCTATTAAGACCTTGGAGAATCAAATCGGGCAGATTGCCAATGCCTTGCTAAATCGACAACCAGGTACTCTCCCTAGTGACACAGAAGTTTCAGGCAAGAACGAAGCAAACGAGCAGGTTAAGACAATTAGATTGAGGTCTGGGAAGGTTACACACCCCGAAAAATCTCAAGTTCCAGAAGATGAAGTTGTGGCTGAAGAAGATGTGCCAGAGGAAGCAGAAGTGGAATCAAGGAAGAAAACTATGGAACACACTCCTCCTGAGGGTAATACAGGGGAGAAGCAGATCTATCCTCCACCTCCTTTTCCTAAGAGGCTGCAGAAGCAAAAGTTGGATAAGCAGTTTGCTAAGTTTATAGAGGTGTTCAAGAAACTTCATATCAACATACCTTTCGCTGAAGCTCTTGAACAAATGCCTAGCTATGTGAAGTTTATGAAAGGTATTCTCTCTCGGAAAGTGAAGCTCGATGACTTAGAGACCGTTGCTCTTACGAAAGAATGCAATGTTGTGTTGCAACAGAAGTTGCCTCCGAAGCTTAAAGATCCCGGAAACTTCACTATTCCTTGCACCATCGGAAACTTGTTATTCGAAAAATGTTTGTGTGATTTGGGAGCTAGCATCGATCTGATGCCTTTGTCTGTCTTCAAGAGGTTGGATTTCCTGATCCGAAGCCTACATATATGTCCTTGCAGTTGGCCGATCATTCTATTACATATCCACGAGGCATTGTGGAGGATGTCTTGGTCAAGGTGGATAAACTCATCTTTCGTGCTGACTTTTTAATTCTTGATTTTGAGGAGGACAAAAAGATTCCCATAATCTTGGGAAGACCATTCTTGGCTACTGGCCGAACCTTGATTGATGTGCAGAAGGGTGAGCTCACTATGCGAGGCCTGGATCAGGACATGACTTTTAATGTATTCAATGCCATGAAATTCCCTACTGATAATGAGGAGTGCTTAAAATTGGAATTGGTCGATTCTGTGGTTACTTCAAAACTTGATCAAATGCTAAGGTCTGATGCCTTAGAGAAAGCCTTGTTGGGAAATTCAGATAGTGAAGATGATGAATGTGATGAGCAGTTGCAGTATTTATATGCTTTTCCTTGGAAGCGAAAGCTGGATATACCTTTTGAATCTCTTGGAATGTCAGAACTCAAGAATGCTGAGGGGTGTCTCAAGCCATTTATTGAGGAAGCTCCTACACTCGAGCTCAAACCATTGCATGAACACTTAAGGTATTTTTTTAGGTGATGAATCTACTTTGCCTATTATTATTGCATCTGACCTTTCAGGTAGTGATGAGGAAAAGCTCTTGAGAATTCTGAGAGAGTTCAAATCGGCAATTGGATGGATTATAGCAGATACCAAGGGAATCAACCCTTCTTATTGCATGCATAAAATTCTGCTAGAGGAATGAAGTAAGCCAACTGTTGAGCAACAAAGAAGGCTAAATCCGATCATGAAAGAGGTCGTGAAGAAGAAAATTCTCAAATGGCTAGATGCAGGGATCATCTATCCTATTTCTGACAGTTCTTGGGTGACCCCAGTTCAGTGTGTCCCAAAGAAAGGAGGCATCACAGTGGTTGCTAATGAGAAGAATGAGCTCAATCCTACTCGAACAGTCACGGGGTGGAGAGTTTGCATGGAATATAGGAAGCTGAACAAGGCCACAAGGAAGGATCGCTTTCCTCTTCCTTTTATTGATCAGATGATTGACAAGTTGGTTGGGCATGAGTACTACTATCTTTTGGATGGCTACTCGGGTTATAATCAGATTTGCATTGCTCGAGAAGATCAAGAAAAAACTACCTTCACTTGTCCGTTTGGTACTTTTGCCTTCAAAAGAGTTTCTTTTGGGTTATGTGGTGCACCTGCCACATTTCAGAGATGCATGATGGCTATCTTCTCTGACATGATTGGTCAGAATATGGAGGTGTTCATGGATGATTTTTCTGTGTTCGGAGATTCTTTCGACGAGTGCTTGCAAAATCTTGGCGCGGTTCTTAAAAGGTATGTTGAGACCAATCTGGTTCTCAACTGGGAGAAATTTCACTTTATGGTGCAACATAGCATCATTCTTGGGCACAAAATCTCTAGTAATGGTCTTGAGGTGGATAAAGCCAAGGTGGGGGTCATTGAAAACCTTCCTTTACCAATTTCTGTTAAAGGGATCCACATATTTCTTGGTCATGCAGGTTTCTATCGGCGATTCATCAAGGACTTCTCTAAAATCTCTAAACCATTGTGCAATTTTATAGAAAAAGATGTTCCTTTCAAGTTTGATGATGAGTGTTGAGCTGCATTTGAGAGCTTAAAAAAGAGTTTGATCACGACACCTTTCATAACTGCACCTGATTGGAATGAACCTTTTAAAATGATATGCGAAGCAAGTGACTATGCAGTTGGAGCAGTTCTTGGGAAAATGAAGAACAATATATTTCATGTGGTCTACTATGTTAATAAGACCCTCAATAGTGCTCAACTGAACTATACTACTACTGAGAAGGAACTCCTGGCCATTGTCTATGGTTTTAAGAAGTTTCGATCTTATTTGCTTGGGACGAAGGTGACAGTTTTCACTGATCACGCTGCTATTCGCTATCTCATCTCGAAGAAGGACTCGAAGCCTAGATTCATTCGATAGGTTCTTTTACTTCAGGAGTTTGAGTTAGAGATCAAGGATATGAAAGGTACTGAGAATCAAGTTGTTGATCATCTCTCTCATTTAGAAGATCCAAATATGGCTTCATAGGATAAGACATTGATAAATGAGTCTTTTCCCGATGAGCAGTTGTTTGGGTTGCAAGAAGAAGAACCGTGGTTCGCAGACATTGTGAACTACCTTGTGAGCAACATTATGCCTCCAGACTTGTCTTCTTCTCAAAGGAAGAAGTTTCTTCATGAGGTGAAGTGGTACATGTGGGATGAGCCATTTTTGTTTCGTCAAGGAGCTGACCAAATCATCAGGAGATGTATTTCGTACAGCAAAATGGAGGGAATCTTATGAGACTGTCATTCGACTTTTTATGGAGGTCACTATGGTGGAGAAAAGACAACATCTTGTATCCTTCAAGCAGGATTCTTCTGGCCTACATTGTTTAAGGATGCACATAAGTTCATTTCGAAGTGTGATCGCTGCCAGCGTGTTGGTAATATGTCTAAGAAGAATAAGATGCCTCTTAATGTGCTACTCAAGGTTGAGGTCTTCGATGTTTGGGGTATTGACTTCATGGGGCCATTTGTCTCATCTTGTAATAATTAGTATATCTTGTTGGCAGTTGATTATGTCTCGAAATGGGTGGAAGTTAAAGCTTTTCCGATGAATGATGCGAAGGTAGTGCTAAATTTTCTTCACAAGCAGATATTCACAAGATTTGGAACTCCAAGAATCATAATCAGTGACGAGGGATCGCATTTCTGCAATCGCAAGTTCACTGCAATGATGTAGAGATAAAAATGTGAATCATCACATTGCTACATCCTATCATCCTCAGACTAATGGTCAAGTTGAGCTGTCTAATAGAAAGATCAAGCGTATTCTGGAGAAAGTTGTATGTCCATCGAGAAAAGATTGGTCTTTGAAGCTGGATGAAGCTATTTGGGCTTATCGAACATCATTCAAGACTCCGCTAGGCATGTCTCCGTTTCAATTGGTTTATGGTATGGGATGTCATTTTCCTGTGGAGCTAGAGCATAAAGCATATTGGGCTTTGAAGAAATTGAACCTTGATATGGATGCAGTTGGTAAGAAAAGGATGCTTCAATTGAATGAACTCGACGAGTTTCGACTTCTAGCGTTTGAGAACAACAAAATGTATAAGAAGAAAGTCAAGAGGTGGCACGATATGGGTCTAGTACTCAAATCATTTGTGTTGGGGCAACGAATTCTTTTGTTCAACTCTCGTCTCCGTCTTTTTTCTGGGAAATTAAAGTCGAGGTGGTCAGGGCCGTTTGTTATCAAAACTGTGTTTCCACATGGAGCAGTGGAGATTTTTGAGAATGATCCAGGCCAATCATTCAAGGTAAATGGATAGCGTCTAAAGCACTACTATGAGAATACAGAAAATTGTGAGGTGGTTAGTGCCGTTTTATTGTCCACTTGATCTCGGAATTCTACGTCAAGCTAGCGACGTAAACCAAGCACTTCTTGGGAGGCAACCCAAGCTTGTTGTAAATTAGTAGAAGATAGAAGGAAGAAAAAGCATAAGATAAGACAAAAAATTAGAAAAATAGAAAAACAGGGTGTTTTTTCCAGAAGCATGGCGCGCCCGCTCTGCCTGGCGGGGCGGTCGCGCTGAAAGTACAGAAGCACGGCGCGCCCGTGCTATGAAGCGGGGCGGCCGCGAAAATGGTGCACCCGCGCTGCTTGGCGGGGAGGGGAGGCCGCGCTGACCCTCTGTAAAAGAAAAAAAAGGCAGAAAAATGAAAATTCAATACAAAATCGAAACACCAGCCGATTTTCCCTCATCAATTACCCCAAACTCCTTCTCCTAATCAAACCCATTATCCCCACTATCCTACAATTATATCCCACTTATAATTCATAATCCCTATGTATACATACACTTATACACAAGCATCTCCACCATACTTTTCAATTCTCAAACTCTAAATCTCTCTTATACACTTCTTTTTTCTCAAATTATTCAAATCCAATGGCACCAAAGAGAGCAAGAATTCAAGTTAGCAGCAGCAACACCGATTCTTCGAGTGTTGGTGGTATGAGGCCTCAATTTGCTACTCCTGAGGCTGAAGCAAAGTATATAAGGTTATTATCGAAGCCGATAGCGAAGGAGAGGGATTTTCTACCATCGGGGAAGGATGGTAAGTTGCTTGAGATGATTCTTGAGATGGTTTGGGTTGCTTTTTGTGAGGCACCTGCTGTTGTGCCTATGAGTGTAGTTCGCGAGTTTTATGCGAATGCGAAGGAGGATAAGAACGGGTACTCGGTGGTGCGGGGATTGATGGTGGTTTATACGCCGGAGGCTATTCGGAGGGTGATCAACCAACCCGAGAGACATTCGGCTCAAGAGGATTGGGTGACTAAGACCGGTGAGGATTTTGACTTGGACATGATTGTTGCTGCGCTGTGTGTCCCAAACACTCACTGGAAGTTCAAGAGGGGTTCGAACGAGTATGCCACTTTTCCCGCCTCATGCATGAACAGGTTTTCTCGTTCTTGGAACTCTTTTATCAGTGCGAACATCATGTCTTCTTCTCATGTACATGATGTTATTGTGGATGGGGCAAAGCTGTTGTGGGGGATATTGCAGGGCGATTATGTGGATCTTGGCTCAATTATTTATCAGGGTATTCTGAGGTTTCTACGTGGGAGCACTACGGGTTTTATACTATATGCGTCGATTGTGACAAATCTTTGTGTGGCGGTGGGATTTTATTGGCCCGCACATGAGTAGCTTCAGTTATCTAGTGCCCCTATTGACAGTTCGACGATCGCAATGATGCAGGAGTGGTTTGGTGGGAAAGCTGATGAGAAGGGACTAGGCTACACCTATGATCACTTGCTTGGTGGCCAACCAGCCGATCAGACATATGCTGGTGGTTTTTTTAGGCATGCAGAGCGGCATGGGGACATCAAATGGGTGAAGCCGGTTCTTCGCAGCAGGAAGAGGTAGAGGACAATGCTGGTTTGGGTTCAGCGTAGTATAGGCGCTTGGCGAGACATTCATAGAAGGTTTGCGCATAATCTTACCCAGGCGTTGGGCACAACTTTTAGAGCCATGTGAGTTGATATTAAGTGGCCAGTTTTTGGTAAGGATTCTGTTTACCCGCCTCCTGACACTCCACCCGCGGAGGCTAATGACCATCATGATTCTGAGTAGGTATGCCTTTATTTCTTACTATTACCTTCACCGAGGACAGTGAAAATTTTAAGTTTGGGGGTGGTAGTTAAGTAATATGTTTGTGTGAGTCCATATAGATGCATATTCATGATAGTTTAGTTCATATAGTTGCATATTTGTCATGTAGTTTTTTTTTATTTTGCATGTTAGTATGTTGCATATAGTTGCATGTGCATTTTATCATGATCCCTGAGGTTACTGTTCCGATTAATTTGTGATACTGATTCGAGTGTAGTGATATCGTATATTTGAATGTTAAGTCCTAGAGAATTGACTTACATGCTAAAAACAAGAAATTTATCACTAAGTCTTATAGGTTTCTTGCGTGCTAGATCATGGTCATGTCTTGTTGTTTGCCAAGGTTTAATCACTTGTTTATGTCTAGAATTTAGGATATTCTCTTAGTGACGAAGTAACATGGATATTTAAAAATTGAAGAAAAAACATTGGATTTCATTGCTAGTTGTGGCTAGGTGTCAAATGGCTAGTAACCGGCTCATATTTATATGAGTAGTCTAGGGTTGAGCGAGATGGAGCGAAACACACTCATTCAGAAATTGTTGAAAAAAAAGAAGAAAAAAGAAAGAAAAAAGAAAAAATATGTGTTATGCATAATTGATCACGAGTGAGCTCTTTAATACTCGAGTTACTAAGTTCTTAGGGGACTTTGTGCCTAGTGACCTAAGGCTTTTATAGTCTAGAATCCGCTAACCTAACACTCGCTACATGGGTATTATTACATAAGTCTTTTGTGGACCTCACTCATTGCACAATCAAATAAGCATATTTGTGTTTGTTATGTGTTATAATTAAAAGTATGAATCCTTGTATAACTCCGATAAAATTGAAGTGTTGTCAGTCATTTTGAGTTTATCGTTTATTCTATATATAACCTTGTGATTGCCTTGATGAGTGGTGGGCTATGATTATTGATCTAGTGGCGAAAGTATATCTGTTAAGCAATTGCACACACGCACGTTTCTGGTTTGTGAGTTGATTTGTGTGATTTGATTGAACTTTGTGCGAATAATTGCATTTGTTGAGATGTTGCTTATTGGTTGGTTTAGTTATTCTGAGGGTATCGTTGCATTCATGTAGTTGCATTCATGCATTTTTATGTTTTCATTCTTTGAGTCTGTTTATGCTTGAGGACAAACATCGATTCAAGTTTGGGGGGTGTTAAGTGGCATTTATGTCCACTAAGAACGCTTCATAAAGGCTCAAATTGGTGTTTTGTACTCAATTTGTTTGTGTATTTGATGTGTTTTTGTAGTGTTTTGTATTTCAGGGCAATATCGGAAGCATGAATGGTTTTACATTATTTTTATGCTTATAAGAGTGTTAGGATGGAGCCTCGGATGATTGCGCGAAAGAAACCAGCACAAGAAGTCAAAGAAATAAGAAAATTGCAGATTTTCCAGTAGCTCAGAGCGGCCGCGCCCAAGTCCAAGTCCAGGGCGGCCGCGCCGGTTTAACAGAATGTCAGGGCGGCCGCGCCGCTTGACAGAGCGGCCACGCCGGGTCGAAATCCTAGAATCCTGATTTAATTAGAAGGCTGATTTTTTGGACTCCTGATCAGATGGGATGCTATTTAAAGACCTTTTTAAGACATTTTCATAACAGAGACTAAGGAGAAGATGGCGAGAAGACCTAGGAGCACAAATTCAACGAAGGAGAAGAAAAACTTATTTTTACTTGTGATTCTTTGATTGGGTTGTAATCTTGGATGCTTGTTTTCTTGTTTGTTGAACCTATTACTCTTGATTACGTACTTTAATTATATATTCAGTTTATAAAGACTTAGTTTATTATACCATGCTTTCATCGGAACCCACGATGATGATGAGTTCGGTTATGAACTAATCGTTATCGTGGGGTTCTAATGGATTTACTCATGGATTTCTATAGTTAATTTGTTTCGATATCTTAGTGTGTGGTGATTGTATGATATCCTAGTATTGGTTGTGCTTAAGTCTTCTGAGAGTCGCGAACTTATAAGATAACGTGTTAATCTCCATTGAAGAGACAGTGAATTTAGAGGTTTAGAACTTGCCATGCTAGCATAGGTTCATGTATTTGTTATGCATGATTTGTAGGTAATTTTAACCATCTTACTTGCCATATGTATTCGAGATAGATAACTTGCGCATTAAACCTTTATATTGTCAAATTCTATAGACATACAGGGTCTCAACATATTTGGTGTCTATTCAGCTTCTATCTCTTTTGTGGATGTCTGGTAGTAGGGTATTCGTATAACAAAAGTTGGCGTTTACTAGTTTCATGTTATATGATTAGTTGTCATCACCATTGCATGCTAAGGTTAAGAACAATGACTTTGAATGAAGTAGTAATGAAGTTAGAATCCCATGTTTGTCTCATATAAGTAATTCAACTTCAATTCTCTTAGTTAAAGTTAGTTAGTATAATCTCTTAGTTAATCAAAACCCAATTGTTATTTGTCTTAGCATTGAACGATAACCATATCATTGTTGCATAAGTGCATAAATTGAATTTAACCTAAACCAGTCTTTGTGGGAACGAACTAGAAAGAATTCTAAATTATTTGTGAACGCGTATACTTGAGTGTAATTTTAGCGCGTGTTTTCGTCCTAACATCCACAGAGAGGGTGAATCAGTGTTTGGAGCATTATCTTAGAAGCATGACAAGTCAAGCTCCAAGCATTGGGCTTCTTGGTTGCCTGCTGAAGAATGGTGGTATAACACCAATATATAATCTACTCCATTTGAGATTGTATATGGAGTTAAATCTAGGAAGTTTTTGAGGCCAGGAAAGGGGGCAAACAAATATTTCTTCTCTAAAGACAATGCTAGCAGAAAGGCAACATCAGTGGGCAACACTTAAGGAGATATTGGTGGTGGCCCAAGATAGAATGAAGAGTTATGTAGGCCACAACAGGCCTGTAAAAGACTTTGAGGTAGTAGATTGGGTTTATCTCAAACTCCAACTCTATAGACAAATCAATGTGGCTATAAAAAAGAACCACAAATTGTGAGACAAGTTCTTAGGACTCCACAAGATCTTGGAGAAAGTAGGTAAATTGGCTTACAGGTTGGAATTACCTACTACTTCCCGGGTTCACCCGGTATTTCATGTATCACAACTCAAAAAAGCTGTGGGACAAGCTAAAGTGCATAGGCAGTTGCCTCAAGTCAACGAGCATGTCACTTATGATTTAAGTCCCCTAAGGGTGTTGGATAGTAGGAGGTGTTGGATATATTTGAGATGTCATGTCTAATATGTTTCATGTTTAGTTTTCAGATCTTAACTAACAGGAAATATCAGTTCTTACTGAAATCAGGATTTACTGGAAGTCAGGACTTAAGGATATCAGGACTTAGATTTTCAGATGATAATATCAGAAGATGGATATCAGAACTTAAGTACTGGAGGTCCAATAGTTAAGGAAGGAAGCTGATTTACAGGAAAGAAGATCGAAACTAATACGGAATAAGATATGCATGGAAAGAGTTCGAGGACTAGAAGAATTATATGAGATATCTGGTTAATATATTTTAGGAGACAGAATTATATTCCATATCAACTAGAAGTTATCTTGTAACTGTGTGTCTATATAAACATAGACATAGGTTTACTCTATAAGAGTTACGATCATCGAGAAGATCATATATTGTAACCTAGCAGCTCTCGTGATATTTATTCGTCACTGAGAGAGAACAGTTCCATTGTAACAGAGTTTGTTATATCGAATACATCTATTTTCTGTTACTTGTACTTTAAATCGATTTGATTGTATTCTACACTGTATTCAACCCCCTTCTCTAGTGTTGTGTGACCTTAAAAGTGGTATTAGAGTCTATCTGTTAACACACATACAGTAAAGATCCAAAACAATCATGTCTGAAGAAGCAGAAAATCCAACCAAGCCCGCTAAAACTGAAGAAACTCCAAAGACTCAAACTCATAGTCGATATGAGACTATCAGGGTTCCCATGCTGAGACCGTCTGAGTATCCCATATGGAAAGTGAAGATGGCTATATTTCTGGAAGCTACAGATCCAGAATACCTTGACAGAATTTATGAAGGACCGCATAAGCCAACCAAGCTCTCTGTTGTAGTTGCAGATCAGCCAGCAAAGACCATACCAAAGGAGAAAAGTGAATACACAGCTGAAGATATCTCATCTATTGCCAAGGATGCAAAGGTAAGGCATTTGCTGCATAGTGCCATTGATAATGTCATGTCAAATAGGGTAATTCAATGTAAGACTGCAAAGGGGATATGGGATGCTTTAGATACAAGGTGTCAGGGAACTGATGCAATCAAGAAAAATAGGAGGACTATACTCACTCAAGAGTATGAGCACTTTGACTCGAAAAGTGATGAGTCATTAACTAACTTATATGACAGATTTGTCAAACTCTTGAGTGATCTGTCACTGGTGGACAAGAAATATGACATTGAAGATTCAAATCTAAAATTCCTTTTAGCTCTTCCTGAAAGTTGGGATTTGAAAGCTACTATTATAAGAGATAACTATGCTCTTGATAAAACTACTCTTGATGAAATTTATGGAATGCTCAAGACTTATGAACTTGAGATGGATCAAAGAAGCAAGAGACATGGGAGAAAGTCAAGAACAGTTGTTCTTAATGCTGAGGAGGAATCCCCAAAAGTGGTTGTCTCAAAGAAAGGAAAAGGAAAGGCTCTCATCATAAAGTCTGATTCAGAATCATCAAGTTCTGATGATGATGACTCAGAAACTGAAAGTCTACTTGAAGTAGATGCTGATGAAGAGATGATAAAGCTGGTGCTCTTATGGTGAAGGGTATCACAAAGATAGCCTACAGGAAATTCAGAAGAGGAAAGAAGTTTTCCAGGAAAGGTAGAAGTTCTGATAAGAAGGGCTTCAGAAAATTTGAAGGCAAAGGAGGAAAGTCTGACAGAGGAGATTACTCAAATGTCAAATGCTACAACTATGGTGAGAAAGGCCACATATCTTCTGACTACAAGAAAGGAAAGAGTGACAAAGGCAAGGCACTTGTCACAAAGAAGAAAAACTGGACAGACACCTCAGATTCTGTAGATGAGGAGAACTATGCCTTGATGGCAAATGCTGATAGCAGTTCTGATGCTGCTGAGTTAAAGTTACCTCAAACAACTTATGCCTTTCATACTGATGATATTACTGAGTTAAGATTATATCTTAAAACCATGTTTATTAGCCATAGAGATCAAACTTTAACATGTGAAAGATTAACTTCTGAAAATCTTGCTTTTAAAAAGAGAAATGATTATTTAGAAAAAGAATTAGTTATATTCCATCAAACTCAGAAGGATAGAGATGATGCTTTCTATGTGAGAGATGACGTGCTAAAAATGAATAAATCTCTAAAAACTGAGTTAGAAAAGGAGAGAGAGATTATCAGGACTCGGACTAACTCTGGCAGAACAACTCAGAATATACTAAGTAGTGAGAATTGGAAATAGGGCTTAGGTTATGGAGATGAGAAAAGTGAAAAAGGAACTGAACAAGTTAAGCCAATTATTGTTAAACAGACTACTAAGCCAAAGGTAAATCCTGTTAAATTTGTAGCTAAAACTGTAAAGTCTGATTCTGAAAAGATAAAAGATATTGAGACAGAAGTGATAGTAGAGTCAACTTCTGACAAATTAAAACAGGATATACCAACTGAAGTTAACATAGGCTTAATGACAAAGAAGCAGCTTGAACATAAGCTGAAAGAGATTACCAGTGTAAACAAGGTAAAGGAAGCTAGGAAAAATAGGAATGGAAATGAAGGTGTGAATAAAAACAACAATTATATGCCTGTTCCTAATGCTCCTAGAAAGAAATGCTATAACTGTGGAAATTCTAACCATCTGGCTTCTTTTTGCAGGAAGAATAAGAATATAAACTCCTTACCTTCTAAGTCAAGAGTTAAGAGTCAGTCTGTAAAGTTTAAGCCACAAAATCCTTGTTTTCATTGTGGTAGTGTGTGGCATTCCATTTATACTTGTAAGGAATATCATAGTTTGTACTATGATTATTATCAGATAAAACCTTCTTTGAAGAAAGTTACTTTAATTCCTTCTAGTGTAAAGTATGATGCAAAGTCTGATAATGTTAATACTGATAAAAAAATTGTTAGCATAAACGCTGATGTTAAATCCGCTGTAAATGTTAATAAACTTAAAAAGGCCAAAAGATCCAAGCAAGTCTGGGTCCTTAAAACTAACCTTTAGTGGTCTTTGTGATTGCAGGGCAACCGAAAGAACATCCTAGTCTTGGACAGTGGATGTTCAGGACATATGACTGGAAATAAAGCCCTGCTATCAGACTTTGTGGAGAAAGCTGGCCCATGAGTTTCTTATGGAGATGGAAACATTGAGAAAACTCTGGGATATGGCAAGATTAATCTTGGGAATGTCATCATTGAATCAGTAGCTCTAGTCTCAGGACTTACACACAATCTGTTGAGTATAAGTCAACTCTGTGACAGAGGTTATCATGTGGATTTCTTTGAAGAACACTGTGAAGTTATAAGTAATTCAACAGACAAAGTAGTTCTGAAAGGATACATGCATGGTAACATTTATGAAGCCAGAGTTTCAACAAAAACTGATGGTTCTGCAATCTGTCTGTTGAGTAGGGCATCAATTTAAGAAAGCTGGAATTGACACAAGAAACTCTCTCATTTAAATTTCAACAATATAAATGAGCTTGTAAAGAAAGATCTTGTGAGAGAACTGCCAAAAATAGTATTTGCTTCTGATGGCCTTTGTGATTCATGTCAGAAGGCAAAACAAAGAAAATCTTCTTTCAAGAGCTAAAGTGAGTCATCAATTCTTGAGCCTTATCACCTACTGCATGTTGATCTATTTGGTCCAGTCAATGTCATGTCTATTGCAAAGAAAAAATATGCTATGGTTATAGTGGATGAGTTCACAAGGTACACATGGGTGTACTTCTTGCACAAGAAGACTGAAACTGCATCTACCCTAACAGATCATGTCAGACAGCTGGATAAATTGATCAAAGATTCTGTTAAAATCATAAGGAGTGATAATTGGCACTGAGTTCAAGAATTCAATCATGGAAGAGTTCTGCAAAGATCATGGAATTAAACAGGAATTTTCTGCACCTGGAACACCACAACAAAATGGAGTTGTAGAAAGAAAGAATAGGGCTCTCATTGAAGCTGCACGAACAATGCTTGATGAAGCAAAGCTTCCAACCTATTTTTGGGCTGAAGCTGTACAGACTGCTTAATTTACACAAAATGCAACACTCATAAACAAGCATGGAAAAACACCATATGAAATGGTGAAGAAGAAGAAGCCAAATCTGAAATACTTTCATTTATTTGGTTGCAAATGTTTTGTTCTTAAGACTCATCCTGAACAACTTTCCAAATTTGATCTAAAAGCTGATGAAGGAATTTTTGTTGGATATCCACTTTCCACAAAATCCTTCAGAGTCTACAATTTGAGAACAAGTGCTGTCATGGAATCTATCAATGCCTCTTTTGATGATAAGGAGATTACTGGACTTGAAGATTTTGATGATCATGATCAGCTGAGATTTGAGAATGAAGATTTAAATTCTGATTCTGAAAATTCTGATCCTGTAAGTTCTGATGGATTAAGTTCTGATGTCACTGAAACTGTGGTAACAACTCCAAAGGAAAATGCACCTATCCAGGGGGAGCAAGCTGAAGATCCTACCAGATCTCAAGACTCTCGAGAAGCATCAGAACCTGTCACTGGCTCTTCAAGTTCTGATTCATCTAGTTCTGATGAGCCAAATTCTGATAATTTTGGAAGCATTGATTCTTCAACTCCTGAAAAATAAAATTCAATTTCTGAAGTCTCAGAGAGCATAACTACAGGGGGAGCATCAGAAAATGCTGATGGAGACAGCATAAATCATGGGGGAGGATCCAGTTTTAGAGATCAACTTCCATCTACAAGGAAGTGGATTAAAGCACATACACCTGATTTAATCATTGGAGATCCTGAAGCAGGTGTCAGAACTAGAACTGTAACTTCAAATGAATGTCTCTATCATTCTTTTCTATCTCAGACTGAATCAAAGAAAGTGGAAGAAGCTCTTCAAGATGCTGATTGGATGCAAGCAATGCAGGAAAAGTTAAATGAATTTGAAAGAAATAAAGTCTGGACCCCAGTGCCATGATGAAACATTTGCACCAGTTGCAAGATTAGAAGCCATACGGATCTTTTTGGCTTATGCTGCTCACAAGAAGTTTAAAGTCTTTCAAATGGATGTAAAAAGTGCTTTTCTCAATGGAGAATTGGAAGAAGAGGTATATGTTGAACAACCTCCAGGCTTTGTAGATCCTAAATTTCCTAATCATGTCTACAGGCTTGACAAAGCACTTTATGGCCTTAAGCAAGCTCCAAGAGCATGATATGAGACTTTAGCTCAATTCCTTCTGGAAAGTGGATTTCACAGAGGCACAATTGACAAGACTTTATTATATCTCAATCATGGAAATGACTTACTTTTAGTACAGATATATGTTGATGATATCATATTTGGTTCTACTAATTCCAAACTGTGTGAGAAGTTTGCAAAGCTAATGCATTCAAGATATCAAATGAGTATGATGGGAGAACTCAACTATTTTCTGGGCCTTAAAGTCAAGCAAACTGAAGAAGGCACTTTTATCTGTCAATCCAAGTATATCAGAATTTTACTGAAGAAATTTGGAATGCAAGATTGTTCAATTGCATCCACTCCCATGGCCACTGCAACCAAGTTAGATAAGGATACTGATAAATCAGTAGATATTACTAACTACAGAGGTATGATTGGCTCAGTACTCTATCTAACTGCAAGTAGACCTGATATCATGTATGCTACCTGTCTTTGTGCAAGATTTCAGGTTGATCCAAAAGAACCTCACTTATTAGCTGTGAAAAGAATTTTTAAGTACCTTAAGGGTACAGCTGATCTAGGATTGTGGTATCCTAGGGAATCAAATTTTAAGCTAATTGGTTACTCAGATGCAGATTTTGCAGGATGCAAAATAGACAGGAAAAGCACTAGTGGAAGCTGCCAATTTCTTGGAGGCAGATTGGTTTCTTGGTTTAGCAAGAAATAAAAGTCAATTTCCACATCAACTACAGAAATAGAATATATTGCTGCAGGGAGCTGTTGTGCACAGATTCTTTGGATGAAGAATCAGTTACTGGATTATGGGTTAGAATTTTCTAAAATCCCTATTTAATGTGATAATCAAAGTGCTATTGCTATGACAGGTATTCCAGTTCAACACTCAATGACAAAGCACATCAGCATAAGGTACCATTTCATAAGGGAACATGTGGATGAAGGTACAGTGGAATTGCATTTTGTTCCAACAGATCAACAGTAGCAGATATCTTCACAAAACCACTATGTGAAGCTACTTTTATAAGATTGGTAAATGAAATTGGAATGGTTTCAGGTTCTTTCTCTAAATCTGCTTAGTTTTTGTTCTCATGCATCAGACTTTATGATCAGTGTTTACAGATTGTATGACCTATATGCAATCTGTGCTTAATTTGAAAATTCATTAAATGCTGATTGTTATCTGATATGGATTTATATACTCTGATAAGTGTTTTGAATGTTCTGTAGCTATTCAATCCAATGAGGATAACTGTGCTAGATGCTGACCTAGTAGTCTTTAACATACTAGAAATCCCATGTTTGAATTAGTTGTTTATGTGGAAACTCATTAACACAAGCAGATTATGATATTGAGCTTAGTCAAATGTACTTTGTGTATCTTATTACTAAGTCACAAACTAGATTCTTGTTTCTTATCTGTCAAATTCTGTTTTCAGTAAATCTTAAAAATTAACTAAGTGCTGATAAGCCTCACTTATCAAAAGAAAATAAAAGAAAAGAATAAAAGTCAGGTACTCCTTTGAGATCTAGAGTAAAAATGTGAAAGGGAAGACTCAAGTGCATTGTTGGTATTAAGTAATATGCATTAAAAAAGCAAATAATTTTTTCTTGGTGACTTTTCTCATTCTCTAATTACTGGAGAAATACTCTGATAATAGCATAAATTCTGATAAGCAGTTGTGACTCACTTACACTGAGAAGCCACTGTAAAAAGGAATTTTAAAAGATGCATAAAATGAGCACATACAGTTGAGGTGGATTCTTGCATAAATTTGTTCTATAGTAGACACCATGACTGATGACAGATTTTAAGTATTTTTCTTAGTTATGCCTTATTTCTAAGATGTACTGAAGTTGATCAAACTTTAATCTTTATCTGATATTTTGCTGAATGCACACACTTTAACTCCATATGAATGATGAAAATTACTGTGGTGATTAAGTTGTTTTTGACAAACAGTTAAGTGTCATTTGCATAATTTCTGAGGACAAGTTCTGATGGAAGTTCTGATGATTAAACTCTGAAGAAAACAAGTCAGTATTTGTATGACGAATCACAGAAAAAGATATTCACTATTTGAGTACAGAAGCCATGTTCTGATGACTATTAAAATCTGATATAAATTAAGTTCTGATATTAAATCCTGATGGAATTTTTTATGCTTACGTGGAATTTTTCTTTACTTGACTTATTTGTGGCAAAATCTGAAACAATCATATTTAAATCAGAATAAATTTGGGTAAGTTAAAAACAGTCATAATCATTATGGGTTAGTAATTAACGTGTTGGTTTTGAATAACTGCATGTACACAATAATTGTTAATTATTTCTCGTGCCCATTAACTCTTGCTTTAGATCTTTTACTAACTCTTATTATTACACACCAGTCTAGGGAGTCGAGGGGTCATTATTTTTACTTGTAATTGTTAAATACTCCTCGCGTCCCTTAGTATTCTATTGGCTATTTAAAACCGACTATTCATTCAGCCAAAACATCTTCCATCTTCCATTTTCTCACAAACTCATTCTCTTTTTATTCCTATCAACAAAAATGGTTCGTTTCAACCTGTTCCTGAACTATGAAACCTTCAATATCGAGTTGAGTTGTGATGATTGGAAACAGGAGTGGCATGTCACTGCCATTCCTGAAGAGATCTGGAACTCAGTTCCATAAGAGGTTCACACAGACCTCTTGTTCTTTTCGATGGACTACCACCTCCATCTTGATCGTTTGGAAGAGGAAAGAAGAGAAGCTCTCCGTCAGCAAGAACAGATCTTCCGTGTTGCAGTGCTCTTCGTCAGCAGCAGAAGGAGCTAGTCGTTAGGTCTTCTTAGACTAGGACTAAGGTTGTTGATGTTAAGAATCTTAGAATAGAACTATCTTGTAATTTTTGCATGTAATTGATAAATTTTATGAAATGTACTCATCTGATATATTAATGAAATTTCCTTTAATTGCAAGATTTGTTCTTTGTTTCTCAAATTATATGAATGTGCATGTTTTAATTGCAACTTGTTAATCTTTACTTCATCATTTTTTTAACTTTATCCTGTGATGGATGTTTTGATTTAATAATGGTCAATAATAAATTTTGATGATTTGAGGAAACACTTGAAGCACGAGTTCACGCATCTGAACCTGTGATAGTTGAAGCTGAGACTGTTACTTCTCAGAAAGAAACAGCAGCTCAAAGTTCTGATACTTTGAAAAGGAAATTTGTAAATTCTGATGCTGCTGAAGCAACTCCTTCATTGGCAAGGAGATTGAAGAAAATAAAGGTAAGGCGGTATTTGGCTAAGGCTATATCAGAAGATACTGAAGAAGCTGAGGAAGGGGATCAGGAATCTCTGATCTCACAAGAACCAATTATTATTGAAGCCCTTCCAGCTCAAGCCAAAGACACTGCTAATGACACAGTTGTTATCCCTCCTGTCTCTCCTATTAAAGCTACAGATGATGCTAAAGAACAAACTGATATTCTGAAATAGATATTCATAATTTGAATATACCTAAAGTACTTTATCTGGAAGCTCCATCTACATCAAAGACACCAACTCTAGAGATAAATTCTGCTGATCAGAATTTAGATGATGTAATTCCTGAATCTCCAGTTGCTTTACACACTGTTGAGCTATCAGAACAGAATGAGTCTTCCTCAAGTTCTGATGACAGTGTTTCTGCTGAGACTCCAGTACCTATTCAGGGCAAGGAAGAATTGGTGAAGAAATTTGTTGAAAAGGAAGCACCTATTCCTTGGGAGGATACTCACAGAGGTGTTGAGTGGACCAAGAAGTGGAATGAATCAGATTTTATTCCATGTTCTAAAATTCTGACAGAGAATATTGCAAAAGCTGATGAGGTGCTCACAAATGCTGATTTCAAGACATAACTCAAGATCACAGCTTTGTCTACAAACCATCTTCAAGGTCTGCATACTGTTACTCATGAAAAGGTTGATACACTCAGAGAACAAGCTGATAAGCTCGATCAGGTGCTCAAGCTTGACAAAAATAGGTATACCATACCTATTTCTGAAAAAATTGCAGCCATTGAGAAAACTCAAGAGAAGCAACAGGCCCAAATTGTTGAGGTTCTGGTTAATCAAGCTTCTCAGAAAGCTCAATTGGATGAAATCCAATATTCAGTTGAACTTCTTCTTTCTCCCTTACTTCCTGATGATGCCAAAAAGGGGGAGAAGGTAGTTAAGTCCAAATGTTCACCTACTCAAGAACTGAAGAAAAAGGATGATAAAGGTGATGACCAGGGAAACTCTGAAAAGAGAAGAGGTCAAAGAAAAGTTCAAGGAAAATCTTCTATTCAGAACAAGTCAAGTTCTGATGCTGTGAATGCTCAAAGATTGAAGTCAAGTGGTGATAAGCAAAGTCTGATGTCAAGTTCTGATATTCTGATTCAGTCAGGATCTGAAGACTCTCAGAAGTTCTTGAAAACTCTGAAGTTAAAAGGGAAGCAGACTACTGTTTATTACAAAGATCCTAAAATCCAGACACTTGATGAGGAGATAGCAAGAAGATTATTTCTGAAACAGAATCCAGGAATGGATTTAGAAACTCTCAAGGAGGAAGAAGCTAGATTTGCTGCTGAGAAGACAAATCCTAAGTCTAAAGCTTCTGATGCAAAGAAACGTCCAAGGCCAAAGGAAAAGGGCATTGTGATCAAGGAAAAGTCAAATTCTGAAACTTCAAAGTTCAGAAATAGATCACAGACTGAGAGTAAACCCAAAGACAAAGGGAAAGGAAAAATTGATGAACCAACCAAGTCACTGGACTTGAAAACTTCTCAAGATCTGATGAAACCAGTGTGTAAAATGGTTCAAGCATCTGATGATAATCTTGTTGAAGATGAAACTGTTCAAATTCTGAAAAGAAGAAAGATAAGTGAAGATTCTAAAACAACCTCTGACACTGCTCAAGTTGTTGTTCAGAATAAAGGACAGGAAGGTACAGAAGAAACAACAAATTCTGATCAAGCTATCAAGACATCAACTGTTGACAATGCTCAAGTTGATTTGAATAAATTGACAATTGCTGATAAGAAGAAGCTGTTATGGAAGAAAGCTACTCCAGTTGAACCAAAATCCAATCTCATGATTAATCAACTTGCTACATTTGGGTTGAAAGCCAAGCAACCTAGAGATAGAGCTGGATTAGGTCTTGACGAAGAGAAGATTCAAACAGAAGTAGAGGTTACTCTAGGAGATCCTTTCATATTGACATATAAACCATATGAACAAATCAAACAAAGGCACCTTGACAAGGTGTTGTCTGCTCAAGTTGTGATAGATGCTCATGATAAGGAGAATCTGAAAGAGAAATTAATCTTATTTCTCAATGATGGAAGGACTTATAGATTAGCTGATTCTGATGTATTAAAGAAGTCTATCAGAGAACTTCAACATATTCATTATCTTCTGAAAGTAAAATCTGATGTTACAAGAAGATGGTCAGAATATATTTTGAAGGATATAAGAGATCTATTTAGAATCTCTGGTACAAAGACTTCTCTGTACAGTCCAATGATTACTGAAGGTGATGGAAGAGAAATTCCTATGCTGAAGAATTCTGCTAATGTGGAAGTTATTCTAAAAGGAAGATGCTTATGTTATAATGAAAACTCTTCACATCCTAAGGTTATCAGACTTGATGATGGACTTGAAAGAACATCCATTCAAGCTCTCAGAACAGCCATTTATCAAATTGGTGACAGTAAAGAAGAAGAACTGATGCAGGTCAAAGCACAGTTAGCTGAAGTTCTGAAGAAAGCTGAAGATAATCTGATAAATAATTTTGTTAAGAATCATTATGGATTCAGGTTGATTTAGTGATGTTGGTAAAGCTGGATGTTTTGTAAGTTGTAATTTATAGTCTTATTAAACTCTTATTGCATTTGAACTTAAGTGTTTTTGACATCATCAAATCTATTAACTTGTATATTCTTGCATAATTTACAAGTTGGGGGAGATTGTTGGATATATTTGAGATGTCATGTCTAATATGTTTCATGTTTAGTTTTCAGATCTTAACTAACAGGAAATATCAGTTCTTACTGAAATCAAGACTTATTGGAAGTCAAGACCTAAGGATATCAGGACTTAGATTATCAGAAGATAATATCAGAAGATGGATATCAGAACTTAAGTACTGGAGGACTAACAGTTAAGGAAGGAAGCTGATTTACATGAAAGAAGATCAAAACTAATACGGAATAAGATATGCATGGAAAGAGTTCGAGGACTAGAACAATTATATAAGATATCTGGTTGATATATTTTAGGAGTCAGAATTATATTCCATATCAACTAGAAGTTATCTTGTAACTGTGTGTCTATATAAACACATACATAGGTTTACTCTATAAGAGTTACGATCATCGAGAAGATCATATATTGTAACCTAGCAGCTCTCGTGATATTGGTTCATCACTGAGAGAGAACAGTTCCATTGTAACAGAGTTTGTTATATTGAATACATCTGTTTTCTGTTACTTGTGCTTTAAATCGATTTGATTGTATTCTACACTATATTCAACCCCCTTCTACAGTGTTGTGTGACCTAACAGGAGGCTAGTGAAGGACCATAATGTGATCCATCAAGTGTTAATCCAGTGGAAATGTTATAGTGTTGATGAAACTACTTGGGAAGAGGAGGATCTTCTAAGGGTCAACTTTCGTAATTTTTAAACTGTACCATGAGGACATGGCACCCTTCGAAGGAGGAAGGATTGTCAGAAAGAGCTAATACTATTAGTATTATAGGAGTGTAGTAATATTAGTAAGAGTACTACAGTATGGCAGGGTATTAAAGTATTTTACTAAGTCTTAGTACTATTAGTATAAATAGAACAGAAGTGTTGTAATCTCAATATGTATGATCAAATATTCAGAAAATGGAAATCAGTTTTCCACCAATCTCTTTCTCTGTCTGGAATTCTGTTATTCTTTCTCTTTCGATACCTCATTCTCTCTCTATGCTACTTCTCTCTCTAGAAACTATCAATTTTTGCTTGTTTCTGTGCTAATCTCTGCTATTTTAGTCTCCATTTCTCTGTTTTTTACTTATTTCACTGTTATCTACCTTATAAACCCCAGAAAATCATAAAAATATACAAAAACTAAAATGTAACGGCATGACAGGTGCACCATGATCCGTGTCCTTGGAGGGGCACCGTTTCCCTTGATTCTACTAGTTGGACTCCCACCATCATCATCTTTACTAAACTTAAATTTAATTTGTGTAGTAAATCTTTATGCGTCTATATTCATATAAAAATATATTTATAACATATAAATATAAAAAATAATAAAGGTTGGATTTGGCTTCCGAACTGTATAAATCAAATAACTTAAAACTCGAACTCGGTTCAAAATAAATTCTAATAGGTCAAAGTCGGTTCAATTATTAGTGAGTCATATTCTAATATTTTACAGAGTCGAAGTCCAGAGATTTAAGGACTGGTACAGAGTCTTGACCCATTGGATCCACGAACACATTCCAGGCGGGCTTTAAAAAATTAACAAAGGGCAAAAAGCCTGGGTGTAATTTCACGTGAACTATCAGGCTATCATCATTCCTCGCATATGTACTTGTACATATATTCTTAAACTGCCTTCACTAATCGGAGATGACGAGTGCTCTAGCTCCGCTGCACCTCCTCTTCCTATCAAGACTCCATTTCATCAACTCCTCCAGGTTTCTTCTAATATTACATTTGCTCGATACCGGAGAATTTTATTTTTTTATCGTGTGATCAATTTAACATATAGATTTATTATTTTATAGAGAAATTCTCCTTTCTTAGTGAAAATATTTGATTTTCAGGTTGATTTGAGTAGTTTTATTGGATTTAATATGTATAGTAAATCTCTTCCATTTACAACTATGTTTCATGTTATATTTCATAATTTTAATTACAATAGGAGCTCCTGTAGTAACAAGTTATGCCATTCGAGATTCTGTCATAATTCTGAAAATTATTATGCTGCTAATAAGGCATTTTCTGTTTATTTTTGGATTTCGCTGCAACAAGATGCAAAATATTATAGGTTACATTTATTGGTGCTTAGTTTTGTATTGATAAACTATCGGCTCTTCTTTTGCTAAATTTGAATTTAAGTTGTGTAGTAAATCTGTATGTCTATATATACATAAGTTGAATAGGTTAGGATTGTTGGGACCAATCTCACTTTTTTTTTTAAACAGTTCGCGCATTGCGTGGTAAGAGGTAAAGTTTAGGCTTTAAGCAACGCAATTTATTTATTGCGCTGATTCGTCTTCTATTTTTGTTCCACACAACTTGAACGCAGCTGCACAATTATAATAAGGGAAAGGTGTTTGTTTTTTAACCTGTTTGCTACATGAGCTAAAATGAACAATGAGTTTTAGTATTTCCATTTGATGGATTGAGTTCTCATGCACAAAAATATCTAGGCATGCAAGAGTTTATTCAACAAAGCAGAAAGTGCAACTCTATTTGGGTATCGGATAATATGGAGGATAGAAATGAGGAAATTAAATCAAATCATCCTGATTGCCAGAATCAAGTCAGACATAGTATCATATTCTTATCCATCTGCACAAAGATATTTAAAATTCAGGAACCAAATTAAGTCAATATATCTTTCTTTAAATTTTATCTTCCGTTTGCACGAAATAACAAAAAAAAATAATTAAACTTGATTAAAAATAAATATTCCTCTACAACCAGTTTTGTAACTCCATGTGCACATTTACCAGTGAGTCTCACCTTGAATTTCCTAGATATACGATTTTATGTAGTAATATAGGAAAAATTAGTTAGTACTTCGTAACACCTAGCTACTTGCACCTTATTTTCTATCTCAGATGTCGCGTTATGTTATTTTACTGCATATTAAAGATTGTGCACACAGATTTTATCTTAATATTCACACTGTCTTTCACATTTAATGTGTTTTTCGTATTCTCCAGAAAGTAATAATATTAATTTTCATAATTTCAGCATCTTCGGAAACTTCCCAATTTTCTCTCGAAGGTCTGGGGTCTTTACAGTAAAACATCATCTGTAAGGTCTGTGTACATTTTTTACTTCTTCTCTACATGATCTGTGTACATATAACTATCTGATACTCCCACATCTTACTGCTAGGTGGGGGACATACTCAGTAGGTTTAATTTGGTATTTGGATGGGAAGTTTTTCTTGTTATGGTAAATAATTTTTTAAGAAGTTTTACTGATTGGGACTACGAATCGTAATTCTTTGAAGACCACTTATAAGCTATATTAGAGCTAGAATTTAAATTAGGATATTTATAAAGGAATAATATAGACTTCTTTAATTCTTTTGAGAAAGATAAAGAATATATTTCTGTTAGTAATCAGCAAAAAACCTCCCCTGTCCATTAACTCTTTAGTGCAGACTAAGTAGTTAGAGATTTATATCCGATTATTAATTATTAATTTAGCAACCTGTTAATTTCACATAAACATAGCCAAGTACCTTTAAGGCGTTATCTTGCCACTTTAACAAAATAGCATAATATATCATATTCATCTTAAGTTCTTGAGATTCCGTTTGGCTTCAATGTTGCATTGATTGTGCAAGCCGGTGAATAAGGTTGGACGATCATTTAATGTCTTTGTGTTCACCTTGATCATTCCGAGCCACTCTGCTAAACATAGAATTGAGTAAGCTAACACTTCTATTGTAGCTTTTCAGTGTCTCTCAATTAGCATACCCTTTAATAATTAAATGCATAATACAGATGCAAGCGCAAAGGCATCCCATAATGGAACATGCACACTTTTTGAAGAGAAGTGCACTCCAAATATTAATTTGTGAGTGCATTGTTTAAAAAAAGTAACCCCGGTATCTTAATATAGTCTCTTTGGAGTAACTGTTATGTTGTAAGTAAATCTGATCTCTGTGTTACTATGTGTCTGAGCAATTTTAAATATGATTGACAAGTAGTTAGTCATAAATCTCCACTGAAGGTCATTTATGCAGAATACCATATTGTTTCGCTAAATGCACCATTGGTGTTGGCTTATCTCTTTTCCATTCAGGACCTTCACTAGATCTTACTGAATTGATCCTTTACTCTGTGTTGCTACACACATCTCCAGTCCAATTCTATCAACAATTAATGTGCTCTCTCCATCCTTCCAAATCAAATATTAATATCTTACCTTTTATTCTGGTTCTTGATACTGCAAGAAGCCATCATATACAAATCTTAACCACAAAATCCCAGAAAATCATCAACATAAGAGTTGTGGAGTTCTAGAATTTAAATTCTACTTTTAAATAAAAAACTTTCGGAAGTTTTATTATTATCAAGTAACAAGAGATGTAAGTTTAAGAATCAAAGATAGCCCCAGAGTACAGGTTCAGAATCAAGTTCTGAACAATTAAATTCATCAAGATAACGACACGAGTATGTATGTAACTGCTCATACCATGCACTAACCCAAAATGAATCTCCCAAAATATGATAACCAGATCCCTGAACTACAGGGCATGGTTGCCACCCAACATGGCCATGGCCCATGGCCATATATGACCACATATGCCATATTCACTTTACTACAACTCAATAGCCCGTAACTTTTTCATGGTTTCTACAAATAACTTGACCATATCTAGGCCTCTCTATGCCCATATGAATTGTACTAGGGAGATTTCGAAGCTGACGAGTTGGTTTGAGCCACACCAGCGCAATTGTTCTCTCTCCTACCAGTGTTGCACAAGTAATAAGGCTGTCAAGGGAGTAGTTGGAACCTTTGAGATTAGCCTTGAGCAACCTCTCAAATTCTTCTCTTTTAGCTTCTTATATCATTTTTATCTTTATTGGAAAACAATATCTGGTGATAATGGTGTTACCTGCTAGCTACTTTACCCGGACTCTTCAATTTTTCACTTATACCTATGTCGATAGGACGTGACATGGCTGTGGGTAGACCTGGCAAAATGGGTCTGGATCCGAAGAACCGAACCGAAATTCATTAAACCGAGATCCGATCCAAGATCCGAATCATACAATCCGGTAATTATCCGAAAACCGCTTTAAACCGATCTGAAAAATACCCGAGCCGAAAATCTAACCGAAAATGATCTGAAATACAAGATCCGATTATAACTTGGAACCGATTAAAACCGAATAATATATTACTCGAACCGAATATGACCCAAAATTAGTAAAATTTATACTTTAAACAATTTTATGTTTATGATAACATACTTATTTAATCATATTCTTTTGTAAAAGTACCTTATATTATATTAAAAATACTAATTCAAATAAAAAAGATATTTTTTAAATCTCAGAAATTGAAAAATTAAATAAGTTATGATCCGAAAATATCCGAACCGAATTTAATCCGGACAGAATTTTGTCCGATCTTAATCCGAATTTTATCCGATTTTAATCTGAATTAGACCCAACCGAATCACATCCGATCCGATCCGAATGGTCTTCAAATATATCATAATCCGAAAGTAGATCCGATCCGAAACCGAACCGGTTATCCGAATTGCCAGGTCTAGCTGTGGGTATGGGATCTGAGTCGAATCCTTAATATGGAAACCGGGGACTTTGACTTCTAGAAATTTAGTCAAATTGATTTACAGACCTCACAACAACTTAATTCTAGAGAGGGATGTTCATGAATTACTATTTTCATGTTATCCTTCTGATTTATGCTATAAACATGATTTAATCAATGAAGTATATGTTTTCTTTATTCGGTAGAGGTACCAAATGAAGCATAAGATAAAGAGCAATGATAGAGGTACAAATTTGGTCCCTAATGTCACCTGACATGGATTTATCAGTAATTTCCATATGTATTATTGAGGAGGAAACCTATAAAAAAAATATTTACAGCTAAGAATTTGGGAACCTTTTTGGGAATACTTCCGGGAGATCTAGCATTTCTTAAATGCGATGGTTTATACAGATCTGCCTCGCCGGAAACGTACGAAGATTTTACTTTTTCCAGTACTGTAATTATTGCTATTTACTGTTCTTAATGGCTGTGAAGATGTGTTTTACAAGTGTCGTCACAACTTATTTTTTTCTATATGTTTTTCCAGTTTGCTATTTCTATTTGTCCTTCGTTGTGCACTACCTACAAATTATATAAATTGCTGATAGTAGTACTTCATATCTGTTTGTTGCAGTGTAAGAGAGATGTGTGAAAAATGATGTTGACATTGCTTATAAGCATTTCAAAGTATATTTTTTAAATCTCGCAGAGACGGGAATCTATGGGTGTAGTAGTAGATTGATGAGGGTAAGGGATAAAAATATCAACAACAAAGGATATTTAGCATAAGGACTGAAACGGGACACATTAAACTATCATTTATTCGCTGACATTTAAAACTTAATTTTGCAATTTAAGAACGATGACAAAGGATAATTATAAGCATAAGGGCTGATAACAGAGTTGCTTCATCGAAAGTCTAGATGCCATGATATCGATGTTTGCTTCACTTAATTTGGATTTTTATTCTTGGAGTTGGAATCAGCAGCGGGCTTTTTGGGAGTGGAGCAGATTGCATGAAGTCTCTGCATTATTTCTGTTGCCAGAGCTTGATTCTCCTCAATTAGCTGCCGAGCTTGCTCCTTAAGCCTTTGATTCTCTTCCATAATTTCACGGTTCTTTCGGTAAGACTCGGAGTTCCTGTCCATGCTGGAGTGCTTGTCTTTGCCTAAAAAGAAATTAAAAAGAAAAACAATTGTTAGGCATACTGTTAACTAAGTAAAATATAGTACATAAAAGCGAAAATGTGCGTCTGTGCACTATGGAGAACAGTCTTTGAAGTAAATAATTGTAATAGGGGTGAGTTTAGAAGAAGGATGAATTTGTAAACCTTTTCGAGTTTATCGATGATGGTAAGTTATTATGAGCTGAGATGTCCTATGAATGCACGAAAATGTCACTATATATAGGCGTGTTGTAGAAAAGATTTAAGAGCAGAGGCATGGAAAATACGTGCACCTATTAAGGGACACAAGAAATAAGTCTGTTACATGTAACACGCGTATTTCGTGGATAAGTAAGTATTGATGAGTAAAAGTGTAATAAAAGCTCATGATTATAATTTGTAATTGCAAATAAAACATGAGGAAGCAAGCATCATGAGGTTATCCCAGTACCAGCAAATGCTTATCTCTTTTGTTTTTGGCTTAAAAGCAAATGCTTATCGGGAGAACCTTGCATTTGGAAAAAGTTGATACAGAAACGAGAAAATTAACACCCTAGGCAAAAACATGCTACCATTCTTGGAGGATTGCACTTTTAAAATTCCATTTATAGTATTAAAAGCAAGTAAAAAGAGGAGTTGCTGGGGAAACAGAATAGGGGGCTGTGGGATTTTAAACGGGGTAGCGACCCAAAATTGGGTATAAAAAATAATTTTAAAATGATGTGGTATTGATGCGGTATCATTTTAGACTATTTTAATTAATAAAACTGATGTACATGTATAGGATCAATTTTATTAATTATGAGATGATCAATTAAAATATATCAATTAGTATTTGGAATGGTTTTGGGAAATTTGAAAACCACGTATTTATATTTTAAACGTACTCCTAAGCATAAATTATTTATAATATATATAAGTCTGATTACTAAAAAATGAAATAGAATAGGAATGAGACCATTTCGGATAAACACAACACTAGAGACGGTAACAATTTAAAAGAAAGGAACCGAAACGGAAGAATTTATGGCTTTTCGAACACTGTGGACACGGGAGACACCTGAGCTTGGTATGATGACTCATTTTTAATCATTCTGTAGGGCCCTTGTCTTTTTTCCTTTCAAGTTCTCTAATCTGTCGTTTAACATGAAACTGGTTTTATTACCCGTTCAAGGCACGGGCTAACTTTATTTATAAAAAAATTGTTATTTTATGTACTTTTACAATATTTGCGTATTATTTCATAAGATATTGTGTGATTCATGTTAGAAGAACTACTATAACGACGAACACTTTTAAATTTATATTGTTTCGCGAATGTAAAGTTTAGAGTGCACTCTTACCATTAAAAATAATGATTTTCTATCAAGTCTCAATGATTTTTTCAATCGGAGATACCAAAAATATTATAATGTTTAGGTGTCATGTTTATCAAAATATGGGAGCAAAATAGTAAATTTTTTTGCATGGTCGAACTCGAACTTCAAATTACTCGGCTCATAAAGTTCACGAGTTTTATCGAGCCGATATTATTTTTAATAGAAATATATTTTTATCTAAATATTTAATATTTTATTAATATATTTTATATTTATTAGAATCGAATTCGAGCATAATCTATCATATTTCGAGTTTTTGTCAATATTTAGTGAAATTGATTCAAGTTTTCGAGCTGAACTTAAGGCTACCGGACTATTTACGACCCGAGTTTCATGCTTGATTTAAGATTTGGGTGAAACCGAGCTCGTGCTCGAGTCCGAACATTTTTAATCGAGTTCAAGTCTGAAAGTTTTCGACTCGGCTCGGCTTAATTATACCCTTAGTTGTTGTAAAGTTGGTATTTCGAAGTGAGTTAATTACCCAAGTCTCAATATTTAATAAACTAGTATTAAATGGTAATATATTATCAATAAGTAAATATGGTAACATAATATCAACAAGTTATTTATTTAATATTTGTAATTTTTTTATAAATAAAAAAATAATTAAAATCACATGGTTGTACATGAGTATAAAGTTAGTATATTGTAGTGAGCTAATTACTCTTAAAATAATCTTATTATATATCAATATTAGATTATATAGGTTTAGCCATCCAATATGAAAGAAACAAATATATATCTCGGTACTTGATGTTATTAAAATATAATCAAATGAGCCTCTAGCTCAATCGATTGAAGTCAAATGTTTGGATATAGGTGACACAGGTTCAATTCTACAAGCCAATAATATTTTTCCATATTTATTCAAATAAGGGCGCAAAATATTAATTTCGAATTATATGTTTTCCCTAAAAAATTGACCCTTTTAAACTTTCTACTACCTGAATTTCGAGTTTAAAATTTAAAGTTCGGTTGAACTCGAGTTCGTGCTCGAACCCGAACATTTTTAATCGAGTACGAGCATGACAATTTTCGACTCGACTCGGATTGATTATACCCTTAGTTGTTACACGAGTATAAAGTTAGTATCTCGATGTGAGTTAATTATCCGATTTTCGATAATTAATAAATTATTATTATATGGTAAGATATTATCAACAAGTTAATATGATAATATATTATCAACAAGAAGTTATTTATTGAATGTATAAATTAAAAAAATTATAATCCCGTTGTTGCACATTAGTGTAAAGTTATTATATTGTAATTAGCTAATTAACCAAGTCTTAGAATAATTTTATTCTATATAAATATTGAATTATATAGGTTTAGTCACACAAAATAAAGAAAGAAGTATGTAACTCAATACTTGATTTTATCAAAATTTAACCAAATAAGCTTGCTCAATTGGTTGAAGTCATATGTTTATTATAAGTGTAAAGTTAGCATATTGAAATGAGTTATTCAATCAAGTCTCAAATCATTATGTTTTATATAAATATTAAAATAAATATAAAATTTAATATAAGATAAGACACCTCATGTAAATAAATAAGTTCTAACTCAATACTTAATGTTATAAAAGTTTAACAAAAAGTGTCTCTAACTCAAGTGGTTGATGTGTTTAATTTGCAAATAATTGGCATAGGTTCGATTTCTATCGGTAACAACTATTTTTGATATTTATTAAAATACATAGGCAAAACAGTAATTTTATATAAAATGTTTCCCCAAATGCAGATTATAAAGATAATAAATTTTATATAAATATTTAAATAAATATAAAATTTAATGTTAGGCAAGACACCTCGTGTAAATAAATAAGTTCTAAGTCAATACTTAATGTTATAAAAATTTAACCAAAAGTGTCTATAGCTTAAGTGGTTGATGTGTTTAGTTTGCAAATAGTTGGCATAGGTTCAATTCCTATCAACAACAACTATTTTGAAATTTATTAACATACATAGGCAGTTGGCATAGGTTCGATTCCTGTCAACAACTATTTTTGAAATTTATTAAAATATATGGGCAAAACAGTAATTTTGAATAAAATGTTTCCCCAAAAACTTAATTAATTTTTTAACTGTGTTAGATATGAAATGCAAACACGAGAGGGGTGAATGTGTCCTTCTTGATTTCTTTTGAATTTTATAACTTTCTTTTAAGAAAATCAAATTTTGTATTTGTAAGGTTTGTAACTCAACAAATTATATGAAAATTTGTAGTGACAATTACTGTAGAAAACACAGAATAATAATGATCAAAACTTACTTGATCTTTAGTAACAATCAAATTATTTGTGCTACAAATATGCGTTTATAAATATTTTAGAACACAACTATTCGAGAGATTACAAAAATTTCTAGATATTTTTTGTTACAACTAAACTAAGGACTCGTGACATGTTTTATAAATCAACATGCACAGTTTACAGAGATTGCACTAAAATAGACTAACACATTTTTTAAAGTCATTTTGTTTATTTCAATTTTAAGTGCAACAAATCTGCATATGATCTTTTAAGTCTATAACCCTCCTTTGTCCAGTTCATCTTATCCCTTGATCTTGCACTCCGCAAACTGTATTTGTAGACTTTTCATTTTGATGATAAAAATGGTTTGTTGACAGATAATCCTGAATCTTCAAGTGTGTTGCTTTCTGTAATTCCTGAAGCTGTTATCGAGATATCCATATCGAGATGTGGAGTGGCTTATCGATATCTTCACGTTTCTACTTGTGTAAATGGCTTATCGATATCTTTACTTTTCTACATGTGTAAATGACTTATCGATATCTACATTTCTCTATATGTGTAAATGACTTGTCGATATCTTCACTTCTCTACATGTATTTTGATTTGTCGATATCTCCACCGCGCTACATGCAGTTTGACTTGCCGATATCTCCACTTCTCTACATGTGATTTTACTTGTCGATATCTTCACTTCCCTTGATGTAGTTTGACTTCCGATATTTTCACTTCTCTATAGGCCAAATTGACTTCTCTACAAGTGAGGTGACTTCTCTACAGACCAAATTTGACTTCTCGATATAACTTGATTTGTAATTTCTTGACATTCGACTTAGAATATTTTTCAATCCACATCTTTATTCTTCACCAAGCATTTTATCTTCATTCTGAAGCATGATCAGGCTTGATCTTCTTCCAGAGAATTATTTCTAACTTGTTGGTTGTTTACTGAAAAATACTTCAGTCTAATCTATCCAAATAACTTTACAGACTCAAGAAACATCATTATAGATTGCATAAAATTACAAGTCAACTAAATCAATGTGACTTAATCTTATTATGTAAAGACATGTTTTGCACAACAATCTCCCCCAATTTGTGAGAAGATTACTTATCACAAATTCATGCCTGATAATAAGACAAATCTCAAGCTAAATTGAAAAACATACAGAAATACAAAGATACAGATTTTTATACATAGATGTCACTTAGTAGTTTCATGGAGATTTGAGTTTACAGAATTAGCTAAAGTCGCCATAATCAGGCTGAGACCTAATCAAGTCCTTGAGTCATACAAGACATTCTAGTTCTTCAATGATCTCAGTACCACTGAGTGCGTCCACAAGCTTTAGCAATTCATTTACTGAGTAATTGTCAAGATATTTAACTCTGAACCTTGAGAATTTATAAATCTTGATATTTAGAAATACATCATCTTCAGAAACTCTGCTTAATTCTTTGACTTTTAGCTCATTTGATCTTTTCTCAAACATCTCCAACTCCTTTAGCCTTTCTAATAGCATTTTCTTCTCTTTCAGCCTTCTCCTTTGCTCTTCCTTCTTCTTTATCTCTTAGCCTTGTAGCCAGCTCTAACTTTCTCAACTTAGTGTGTGTTATTATTGTTCATCAGACTAATCACCCTTTCAAGTTTCACTATTGAGTAATTTTCAATTAATTCTTTGTTGAGCAGGTTGAATGGGCCATCCTTAAAGTAGATTTTTACCACTCCCAAATTATTCACAAAAACCTTACTTATAAATTCAGCTTGTTGCTCATTATAATCTTCTTCTGATGTTTTTTCCTGAGATTGGTAATAAGCCATCTTGATTAAAACAATTCCATAATGCTCCCATTTCAACCTTGTTCTTTTTCAGTTTTCTTCTACTGGACTTAAAGTATGTTTTGACTAGTGGTTTGAATGTTGGAGATTTGGATATTTTCTTCAGGGAATTTTGATTGGCTAGGACATGTATTTTTAGTAAAGAGTTGGATGTGAGTTTGTAGAGGTGTTTAGGCTTGGTGGTTTGGATGGTTTGAGTTTTTGATTGGCTAGGGTTTTGGATTGAGGTTTGTTGAGTTGTAGTTTCTTGGCTTATTGGTGTTTTCTTGTTGTCCTTCCTATCTTTTTCACTCTTCTTCTTGTCTCCATCCTTATCCTTCCTTTTCTTCACATCCTTGCTACCATGTACATCCTTATGACTCCCACTACTTTTGTTAGATTTACTTGGATTTGAACCAAAAGATTTGTGTTCATATATTTTTGCTCATCATCATTCTTGTCATCACCTTTGTCATTGATAGCAGTCATTGGTAGCATTATTTCAGCATTTTGGATATATCTCCCCAATATTGTGATCATCTCCAAGTCATCATCATGCTTAATATTCTTAACTTTCATTGCTATCTCTATCACCATCATCAGCTTCTTATTTTTCATGACACAATGCTTATGGATTAGAAAATCTCTGCATTTCTTGGTAGTTGGGCATATGTAAGCCACTTCATTGCTAGGTTGGAGATAAGCCTCAGGAAAAGCTCATTCTTGGCCTGCTTTGAGTTCCCTTAGCAATTGAGTGTCTTCTGGAATCATCAACCTTACTTTATTGATGAAGATATCCAATTCTGAGGCTCCTAGATTTAAGAAATGCTAGTGAGATCTGCATGCACATGTCAACTCCAGTGTCCTTAATATTGACAATAATTCTCTTTACCCTTGGCATATCCCTGGTGACCAGAAGTACCCTCAAGAAGTTTATATTTCTATCAATAGCCCTCTTGTATGTATGATGGTTGTGATTCACTGAGACCCTTAGTCATTCTAAAAATTCGTCGAATTCCTTGTCAAAACAGGGACCTTCAGCTGTCATTTTGAGTCTCTCTTCCATACCAACTTCTTCCTAATGTAAAGATTTGAGCTTGGCTTCCATCTCCCCATTAGTCTTGTTATCAGGTTGACTAGGGTTTTGTATGATTTGTTACCTGGCATTTTGTGATGTTTCTTGTAAAGGGACTTTTAGTGCACCCATGATAGCTCCCAAAGATACACTTGTCATTCTGTCGGCTTTGCACTTTAGCTGTGAGTTGGTTGACTTGAGAAGCAAGATTGGAGTTTGAAGCTTAAAGTTATTCACTTAAGTTTGGAGAGATTGGATTTTTTGTGTTGAAGAAGTGAAAGGTGTAGATGTAGAGCTCCCTGCACCAAATGTGTCATGTACCACTCTCCTGATTTCTTCCATCATCGAAGCAGAAGGCTCATACCTATCTTTGTGAAGTTGATCCAGCTTGACCTTTGCGTCATTTTTTTGAGATATTTATTTTTGGATCACTTCATGAAGAGCTATGAATGACTCCCGAGCTGCTTGATATTGTATTCTACTGTGGTGAGATTGAGAGTGACCAGTTTGTCAGAAAATTTGATAAATTTGGTCTTGATTTCATTGAGAGTTGGCATGAGTTCGTCAATCTTCTTGCTGACCATCTTCTTGATATAATCCTGATGATCATCCAGAGTATTTTCCAAAGCGTTTCCAATAGAATTGAAGGTCTTGAGTTGAGCTTTGTAGACTTCTGTGATGGAACCATACACATTCGAGGTGTTAACACCTTTCATTGCTGCTAAGAATGGTGGAATATGCTCTTCTGAATCTGGCCAATGTTTCCTTCATGTCAATACTGAATATTTTGGAGAGCCGAGCATCAACATTTCATCTTGCTCAGCTTTATCTGCTATCTTTTCTTGTTGATCCTCAACTTCTTTTCTATAGATAGCGGAATGACTTGATAGTGACATGTCTGATATGAGCAACTTTTGTGCTATATTGGCAAACCCTTCAATTTGATCCACAAGCATGTCATCTACAGATGTGGGTTGAGCTTGGGTATCTTTAAACCAATTGGAAAGGAGGTATGAGGATTGTTGAGTAGAGGTGGAGGGTAGATTAGGATTTGGTGGTGTGATGGTAGGGGTAGATGGAACACATGTGACAGAAGTCACAGTTGGACTCACAGTGTAAACTATGGTTGTGACAGTGTGTTTTTCATCCTGTGAGTGAACCTCCATTTGAATTGGAGGGGAGTTGACCATGTTACCGTCATGTACCATGGTCTCAAATCCTTGTTCTTCTTGCAAAGAACTGGCACAAGAATGTGCTTGTGTACATGCCTCCTCATGTGATGAATCATTGGCAGTTGGACTCCTGACATCAATTGTCAAAGTAATTCCAACCAGGGTTTTGAGGGGAGTTGTCCCTTCTAGAGGAACCTCCAATTGAATTGGAGATGATTTGAGTAGCTCCAATCCCCCTTTAGAGTACTACCCTCAAACTTTAGAGCTTGTGAAGGCTGTGGTGCACATGAAGGTGCAAGTGATGACACAAGGTCTTCAATAAAAACTGATGAAATCCCTGTGTTTATGATGGTGTCATCAAGGCCCAACTCAGTATTTGGCCTCTCACCATCTAAAGTGGTCCCTGAGTGGTGAGCACAGTTTCATGAACCATGTCACTTGATTTTGGCAGTACTTGAGAAGTAAATTCGAGTCCTTTATTGAATGAAGAAGAAATTTGTAAGATGAGATGAGTGAGTTCAGTGTTGAGTGTTGGCAACTCCCCCTGTGTAGAAGAGGGAGTTTCAATTAATGTGCCCTCATAGTGTGTTCCAGTCTCATTACTTCTTTCACCTTCTTGAGTGTGCTCAAGAAGGGGTGCAAACTCTTTACAAGTCACTCAAGAAGGGGTGCAGACTCTTTACATGATGCACTTGGGATAATGCTTTGTTCAATAGTGATATCTTGTTGAGAAGATGCCACTTGAGTGTGTTTTATTTCCTTATTTACAAATGCACCTTGTTAGAAAGATGCATCGGTGGTCATTTGAGTGGTTAGCTCTATTTTCTTTCTCCTTAATTTCTTGACCAGGTGACTCACATCCTCACCTTGAGTTTCTTCACTCTTATTAATCACAGCTTGGTTCACTTGCTTTCTCTTCTTTTTACTAGCTCATGTGAGTGTGCTTGTATTTCAGCTGTGGGGTTGAGAAGAAATGGTTTCAGCTGTGGTAGGCTCCTGTGGGTGTGCTTGTATTTGTATTTCTACAGGTCCAGGAGCCACAGTTGTACTAACAATTGCACTACTCCTCATGTCAGGCATGGGGTAAGGGCGAGTCCTAAATTTCTCCAACATGAAGTTAGTGACATTTAGGCTCACCTTTACCTGGATCTTTGTATTTAGTGATCCAAATAGAATTTTGGATACTGACTTATATATGCCTATTTGACTGGCATCAATTCATGGTGTTTGATGAATACCATTCACCTTATAATTTAAAATATATCTAGGGAAGAAGGTTTTCTTACCCCTACTTACCAAGGGTATTGTTAGCCTTGTGCTCAGCTCTCCAAGGATAAGGCTTTCAACATCAAGGTGCTTATCATAGGCCATTGAGTACACCGACTTTTGGACCACACTTGATATGTTGGAATAGCATATCTTTTTGCATGTGAAGGCCCTTATTATTGTGTTAAACACAAAGGACCACTCCCTTCTCAGGTTCTTCTTGTTCATCCTGGCCAAGTCAATCTTCACATTATAGTTGATGAAGTCCATGAATTATGCCAGTTCCTGAGAGCTAGGAGCTTCAACTATGTTCTCTATGGGGATGCCCAGTGCTTTGTTGATGTCATTGGCATTGAACTCCACAACCACACCTTTGATTGTGCAATTCACCATCATGGAAACTGCTTGGTTATCATCTATATTGGTGTGAAGAACAACACTATTCCAGAATTCGTTCAACACATCCAAATACAAGGTTGGATTAGCAGTAAGAGCACATGCTAGATAGGAATCAGACACAAACTTCACAAAACACTTGAAATTTTCAGGTGCTTGTTTTGGGTCAACAAAAGCTAGGTAGTTGGTTCCATCCTTGGGGATATCTGCTCTTTGGGTGTTTGTGTTGGATGCCATTAGAAAGCTTGATAAGAACGAGCTGGTAAGTGTTTGTGAGAGAGAGAAAGCTTGAAAAGATGTGAAATGGTGAAAAATTGCTGTAATTAGGTCAATTGAGATCTCGAAAGCGTAAAGAGGAGTTATTTCGAGATGTTTGGATATTTATAGTATAGAGATGTACTTCTCTATAGGAGAATCAGAAACGGTAAAAGGTTTTATCGAGAAGTCACATGTAGCTTCTAGAGAACTCATATCAAAATGGCATTTTCTTGACTCTTATCGAGAACTTGATAGTGATATATCGATATGTTATACAAATACTCAGTTTGTCCATTAGGACTAAAATTTATTTTAATTTATATTGTTAAAAACAATATAAAATTAAAATTGATTTAATATTAAAAGTATTTTTGTGAAGATAATTTATTAAATTAAACTATCCCAGTCTGAGTTTATCGAGAAGTCTAGATTTTTATTGTAGAGAACTCTAAATCAATAAGTATATTGAGATCTTTACATGATTATCGAGAAGTCATAAAAAGACATATCGAGAACTCTATCGAGAAGTCATTAAAGACTGTTGTGCAAGACATGCATGTACAATAATAAGACTAAGTCACATTGACAACCCTGAGATTTAGTTATTTGATAATCAATTTTATATTTTATATTGTATTACTTGAGTCTGTAAAAAGGTTAGAAGATTAGACTGGAGTATTTTTCTGTAAACAGATTCAAGCTAAGGAATAAAATCTGGAAGAAGATCAAGCCATGATTACGCCTCAGAGAAAAAGTGAAGAAGCTTGGAGTTGAATAAAACTGTTTTATGAAAAATGTTCTAAATCAAGATATCGACAAGTCACATATCAAGCAATATCAAGAAGTCATTCGAGAAGTCCAAAATGACTTATTTAGAAGTCCAAAATGGCGTACAGAGAAGTATCAGAGATATCGATAAGTCAAATGAAGATGTAGAGAACTGGAGATATCGACAAGTCATTTCTGCATGTAGAGAACTCAGAGACATCGACAAGTCAAAATGAAGTTATAAAGAATTGCAGATATCGACAAGTCAATTTCTCATATAGAGATCTCAGAGATATCGATAAGTTAAATATATATAGAGATATCGACAAGTCAATTCTACATGTAGAGATCTCAGACATATCGACATGTTATTTCACATGCAAAGATCAAGAGATCTCGACAAGTCAGATATACCTATAGAGAACTCAAAGATCTCGATAAGTCATTATACTTACCGAGATGTCACTTCTCTATAGATCAAACGGGTGATCTCGATATGCCTCTCAAATACAGAATACAAACAAATTCAAGATTCAAGATTATCGGTCAACAAACGATCTATCAACTAAATTGAAAAGTCTATAAAGTAGCTGGAGAGGATACAAGATCAAGGACCAAGATTAACTGGACAAAGGATGGTCACAGACCTGCAAAATTCCGCACAGATTTGCTAAGTTAGAAATGGAAATAGAAAAAGGTTGCTTTATAAAGTGGTTTAGTACATTTTACTGCAACTCTTGTAAACCCATGCTGCTAGTGTATAAAGCATCATTGGTCCTTAGTTTAGAAGGAGCAAACAGATTCATATTTTCTTGTATTCTCTCAAGGAAGAAGCTGAGTTCTTATATTTTTAAGAACACGAAATTTGTAGCAAGACAACTTAATTAATACAAATTTAGTGAGTTTTGAAATATTGCGTTTTTTGTTTTATTTCTGTTAAACACAATATCTCTGCAAATTATAAACTGCTTTGTTCACACAATATCCAAAATGTTTATGCATTCAAAGGATGCAACTCCATACATCATTATTGAACACATCAAGAAAATTGAGAAGCAGGCTGAAGATCAAAATTCTGTGAAGAAATTGAGGAGTGACAATGGCATAGAATTCAGGAATGCAATCTTAAATGAATTCTGCAAAGATAAGGGCGGTGTTCAATAGTTCTCATCTGCAAGGACACCTCAGCAAAATGGGGTAGTTGAGAGAAAAAATAAAACTCTAGTAGAAGCTTCTAGAACAATGCTGCAAGATATCAAGTTTCCAACAAGTTTTTGGGAAGAAGCTATCAAAATTGCATGCTACACTCAAAATATATATCTCATCAACAAGAATCTTGGAAAGTCACCCTACTCAATCTTATCCAAAAGGAAGCCTACTGTGAAGCATCTGCATGTGTTTGGAAGCAAGTATTTTGTTTTAAAAGACAACTCTGAATATGTGGGAAAATTTGACTCTAAAGTTTTTGAAGCAATTTTTCTGGGATATTTATTGGAAAAAACTGCTATAGGGTTTATGTGCTTGAACAAAAAAAAATTATGGAAAGCACAGATGTGACTTTTGATGATGATAAGTGTTCAGGCTTGAAGTGCCTTGATGAGAACGAAGCTGAAGCCCTTAAGTTTGAAAATCTCAACATTGATAGTGATTCTGAAGATGAAGCTGAGATCAACACAAGCAACAAAATGAATGAAAAGTCAACTAAGCAAGTGAATCATGAGAATTAAAACTCATCTCACACACCTGAATTTGATAGCACAAACTCAGGGGGAAAAAGAGAAGAAAGTTCTGCAAGTCATGCTAATGGTAAAAAAATGCAGAAAATCCAAGTCAACAAAATCACACCATAAAATGGGATATGAGTCACACAAGAGATGCAATTATTGGTGATCCAAATGCTGGTGTAAGGACTAGAAGTGCAACTACTAATGAATGTCTGCATGCATGCTTTCTTTCACAAATTGAGCGTAGGAAGACTGAGGAAACTCTACTTGATCCTGACTGGATATCTGCTATGCAAGAAGAGTTAAATCAGTTTGAAAGAAACAAAGTTTGGAATTTGGTTCCTGCACCAAAGAAAATAAGTATAATTGAAACAAAGTGGGTGTACAGGAATAAAATGGATGAAAATAAAATTGTAACAAGAAACAAATCAAGGTTGGTTGCAAAAGGCTACTCACAGGAAAAATGAATTGATTATGATGAAAATTTTGCTTCAGTTACAAGACTTGCAACAATAAGGATCTTTCTTGTATTTGTTGCACACTCAAACTTTAAAGTGTATAAAATGGATGTAAAGAGTGCATTCCTTAATGGTGAGTTAGAAGAAGAAGTTTATGTGCAACAGCCACCTGACTTTGAAGATCCAGAATTTCCAGAGTTTGTCTACCAACTACTCAAGGCTCTCTATGGATTAAAGCAAACACCTAAAATTTGGTATGACACATTGTCAGGATTTTTTCTTAAACATGGATTCACTAGAGGAACAATTGACAAGACTCTATTTTACAAGCAGCATGGTGGTGATATGATCCTAGTTCAAATCTATGTGGATGATATCATTTTTGGTTCTATTACTGAAAAATTATGTCAAAGATTCTCAAGACTTGTGCGGAGTGAATATGAAATGAGCACCTATGCTCATTTAATGATATCATCCACATAGATTTGACTTGTATATTTTGTATTATTTTAAGAGTGTAATTGTTGAATAATTAATTAAATAATATATATATATATATATATTGGTTTTGACAGTTGCGTGTTGCTTTATTATTAATTATGTGAGGTTACTTGTGTACGGGGATTATTCATGTAATTAATGGTTGAGTTGTATTGTTTATTTTCGCTTTTAAAAGTGGATTTATTGAAAGTTTAGTTTCATAAATATATGGATTATCTCTAAAATTATTTCTATGATTTCATAATTTCACTAAATATTTTTGGGATTTTATAAATTTTGGAAATCAATATCTCATTATTATTTAGCCCCGAATGATTTTCTGATTGTATTAAAATGTAAATTCAATATTAAATTTCAGAATTCTTCAAAAATTACATAACTCATATTTTATAAAGTCTATAATATTCTAAGAATTTTAAAATTATTTCGGAAATTTTTGAGATTAAATTTACCCGCGCGTTGGTTCGTTTAATCGTTAAATGCGGGTACGAGTTGCGTTTCAAAATTGCTTTAAAAATATGAAAATTGTATTTTATTAATTTCGGGATTTTTAGAAAATTTTAAGATTATTTTGATAATTTTCCGAGATTATTTTATATGCAACTTGGTTCTATAAATTACGAAATAACGAAACAAAAAGAGGGTCGCAGTACATTTTTTTTATACGTGTCACAATTATGAGACACGTGGCAGTCAGGTAGTATTGTTTGAGCCACGTGTTGGCTGCATATTGGCTAAAAGAAAAAAATAATAACAACACAAACCGCACAACCCCTGTTTCCCCACCCCCTTTCTGTTGTCTCTCTCTCTCTCTCTCTCGTTAATTTATCTCTCTCACCTTTCTCTCTCAAATCTCCCTCATCTCTCTTGTTTTCTTGTTTTTCCTTCATTCCTCTCTGTTCGGGTTTTTGCCCCGAGTTCTGGTAAGTTTCGGTGCTGCTCCTCCTTCTTCTTCCGGCTGCCCCTCCTTTCCGGCCACTGTTGTTCGCTGCTTTAGTTTTATGTTTAATTAACGTCTATATATATAAACGTGTTGTATGTATATACCAGTTTAAGGGAAGGGGGTTGCTGTATTTTGTTCCTTTTGTATCAGTGTTGCTACCGAGTTCCTTGAATTACCATTGGTTGTTTGCGTTTCTGGCCGTGTTAATTTATTTCTCGGCCCACGCGCGCGTGCGGGTTTGTTTTGCTAGCTGCCAGTAATTCGAAGGCTGGTATGGTGATTTTAGTTTAATTCAATGATTGCCTTATGATTTCTCGAATTGTAATTTCTAATTTTCGAATTATTTCAAAATATCAATCGGCGAACTTCACTTTGGAAATCCGAATTATTCGCGTACCCGCGAGTTTTTGCCGCCGTCGGCGATGAGCCTCGGCGAGCCGACGGTAAACTATGATGAATATTTCCGAGTCCTAAGAATAAAAATATATAAAATATGAATAATAATTAATAGTTGAATTTGTATTGGCGTTTGGGATTTGTAAAGTTGGATTGCGGTTGTTGATGATTAGTTTGACGTCGAATTGCTTCGACGGGTTAGTCCGATAATTAAAGGAAGTGCTTCCCGATTTCCGGGAAATCAAATTACGGAAATACGGGAGCATATCCAGTAATTATTGGGACGTCGAGCGAGTATATATAAATATATATATGGGTTATACGAAACTTGATTATATGTTGTGGTGAAATGTTTTGCCTAAACCAATAACCCTAATTGCATCAAATGACGAGTATACGTATTTTTTGAAAACGAACACCGAACCGACTTTCGAGAACATGAAGCCTAATTAATATGTTTGTTATAATAATGAGTATGTTACGAGTCGGGTTTTGTTAACGTACGGGTAGATTGTTAGCGGTGATATGTCAAGCATATTTGGACGTCTAAATTAGGGTATTTCGACTCTGTAGGTTCTAGTCGGAAGGCCCGAGAATTGGCATTTACGAAAGATAGTCTGGTGGTCAGTCGATAAGCTCAGTAAGGTTCCAATCGAAGGACTTGACTGTTGAGGTCGAATCCAGGGTGATCTAGTGGATAAATGATAACGCCTGAGCGTTCGAGTCGGCTCAAAGTCAATCAATAATAGTTGTAAAACTCCGCAAGGTATGTACCCCTGACCATACTCTTATGGTTCAATATATATGAATGCAATGTTATTTTATTTTCGAACAGGAATAAAAATGTTTTAAGTTACGTATCTCCCGTTTTTAGAAATGTTATTTAAAATATATTTTGAAGAAAAGTAACCTCTGAAAGCACATATCTCTAAACGTGATTAAATTGAAAAAAAGTTTTGAATAGTGTGCTGTGATAGAATGGTTTTAAAAAAAAGATAGGTGATAGTGATTTTAGAAAACTGGATAAAGAGAAGGTTTTGATCCACCTATGTCGTGGAATGTTTTGATCCACCTATGTCGTGGAATGTTTTGATTCACATATGTCGTGGAATTTGGAAAGAGGTAAAAAGGGAATTCAGTTAATCTATTGGAAATGAGTAGGCGTAAAAGGATAATTCGGTTGAGCGTCTGTTTAACCGATTAGTCCAGCGTGGGGGAAAGACCTAGCTAGTCTTCCCAGTTCTGGAACACATTCTTTATTCTGGACGGCTGTTAGTCGCTGTCCGGTGATGATAGACTGATCAGCTATCTTCACCCGTTGAACGTCCAATAGATTTGATTGATTAAATTTTGGAAATGTTTAACAAATAAACTTATTTGAAACAGATGATTTGGAAATGAAAATAGCATGCTAAAATTTGGACTCTGGTATTTATACACAGCACATGACTGATATTATTATTTTTGCAGAGCATGCTAATTTTGAATATCCAGTTTATGAATGTTTACCTTTTGTAAACGAGCTATAGTTTTTTTCCTATACTATTTTTGATATAAACTGCTTTACTTATTATTCATATAGTGGTACTGCTGAGCAATTGATTGCTCACCCTTGCAGAATGTTTTATATATGTATTGCAGATGCCTAAGAGATTCTTCGTGGTAGTCAGGGCAGAGCTCCAGTTCTTTCCATGTCAGGCTCCTCTGAGGTAGTTGTGTCAGACTAAAGATGGTCTGTGGAGTTGTTGTAATAGGATAGTATTTTCAGGAATGTTTGTGATAAGTTGGTTTGAAATAATTGTAACCTAAGTCATACTCAAACCCAGAGAAGATCTTGGTAAAGGGGTCGTGTTTATGTTAATCTGTATTATATTATGTTGTTATTATTGTTATTGATGACATCAACTCCTCACCCCGGGGTTGAGGCCGTCATAGTTAGTATCAGAGCTACAGGTTTGAATCCCTTATTTAGGTCAGGAGTAGAGTCAAAAGAGTGCAGGAAGGTTTATACATAGATGTGAGTCAGCAACTCAATCAGAGGAGCGAGTCTAAGAGTTTAGTCGAGGGTTCGAAGGCGTAACCCTGACGTCTATTAAGAATTGACTGGAACTACCCTAGTTTATAGTATGTATCCTTTGTATGTGTATTAGTGGTAATGTCCGATAGAGATTTCTAGTTTTCCTTTCGAGAAAATGAGTGTGATTAGAGAATTCAGCTTCGGATCAGACCCTTGATGTGTCAGCTGAAGGGACACCTACGTTATTTTTAAATATCGCATTTTCTATGTTAGGTAATGTTGCTGGACCGAGTATGTGACCTCGGTGAGTTCAGGTAATATATGATGATAATAGTCAGTGGCTGTTATGACAGCCAAGTCTCATAGTAAATGTGGATTAGTACTGTTGTTTATGTCTTGAACCCTTGCACGCCTTTATGAAATGCATTATATTTCTGAAGTAATTGTTTACCCTTTTAGAAAGTTGCTAATCCTGAACTTTTCGAGGAATTCTTCATCTGTTTTCCCGTAAGAAGGTCAAAGTTCGAATTAAGCAACTTAAAATTCCAATGATCCCATCATAAAATAGATTCCCCTTCCTATTTGTGAATTTTCTATCTAATCATTGTTCCTTCTTCGGTGATTCTATCAGTTGATTGGGGGTAGACAATGTATATGATTTGACTGTCTATCTGTATGATAAAGGGTCTGGTGGGATGCCACCGAATTGTGTGTTGTACACTATACGATACTAAGACTGACCATCTTATGTACTTGTATGCTTGCTCTCAGTCATACCTACATTTTCTTCACTGTTCCTTCTTATTCGATTCCCTTGATTGTGAGATTTCATTTGGTATTCTATGATAATGAATTTCCTCAGTGACTTCTGTAATTAGACAGTCCTGATTATTGAAAGTAAACAAAAGTTGACTGCCATGAGGGATGAAAGTTCTACATCAGGTTGTTATTCAAGAATAATGGCAGCAGAAAGGAGTTAAGATCCAATGATGAAGGTTGGAGCCTTGGAAAAATAATTCAGTGGTTGGTGAATCACTTGCAGGTGATAAGAACCCATCTTTAGAGGGTTGGTTAAAATCTGGACTACGGTGCCTAGTAGAGTTAGTGTTCCTTAAGTTTGACTTGATTTACCAATTTGCTCTACATGGTTGTGGCTGATATAGCTAGCCAACTTTTATTGTATATCAGATCAGTTTAACTGTTGTACTTGAGTAGTGAGGGGAAGTTAGTCAGTTGCTGTTATATTGAGGATCCATGCTACGGTGTTTAGTTTCTTTGTATTTCAGTTTTCCTGTACTATTGTTGATTCTGCTACTGTCATTGTTGCTATTGTTGCTAGTGCTGTTAATCTAGATTTCTTTTATAAATGGACCCTAATATTAAAAACATGGATATTGTGATTGGATAGCATTTTCCTGATACGGGTGAACCGTTTAAATGGTGATATCTTTTGTCAAACATTCTTGTTATATTTTGAATAAACTCATCTCTATATTTCAGGAAGATGCCACCCAAGAAAGTTACCCAGTCTAAAGAAAATAGTAGTAGCATTGCTGTGGGTCCAGTTATAAATAAAATTCTGGATTTGTTGCGGTAGCAACAACAACAACAGCAGCTAATCTAACAGGTTCAGCAGCAGCAACTATTGTTGTAGCAACAACATCAAGGAGTGAACCAAAATGTTAATTTCAAATCTTTGCAGAATGTTAAACCTCCTGAGTTTAAAGGTGAACCTGATCCAGTAGCTGTTGGATCATGGTTAAAAGAGATGGAGAAATCTTTTAACCTGGTCCAAGTAAGCGATAATCTTAAGACTAAGTATGCAAGTTATTTCTTAAAGAATGAAGCGAATTACTGGTGGGAGTCAACCAGGACATTATAAGGAGATGGCCCTGTTCCATGGGCTAGGTTTACCGAGTTGTTTTTCGAAAAGTATATCCCTGACTGTGTGTGAAATTAAATGGATATTGAGTTCCTAGAGTTGAAGTAAGGCAATAGAAGTGTAGCTGAGTATGAGGCTAAGTTTACAGATTAGCTAGGTTCGTACCAGACTATGTACACTCTGAAACCCAGAAGGCAAGGAGGTTTCAACAAGGGTTGAAGCCTGAAATTCACAGTAGAGTTGTGGCATTGCAGCTCAAGACGTATCCTTCCGTAGTTCAGGACGCCTTGGTAACCAAGATTGATCAGAAATTAGCCGCTAGGGAAAAAGAAGATAAGAAGTGAAAGATAGATGATGTGGAAGAAGCATCAGGTCAAAAATGATCTAACCAGAAGTCTCAAAAAAAGGTTGGAAGGAATAAGAAGAGAGAATTTAGATGACAAAGTTTTTCTTTAAACAAGCCTAATAACACCTCAGTCATCTCTAGTCAAGTCAAGTCGGACAGGTTGCCTATATCGGAATACAAACAATGTGGTAAAAGGTATGGCGTAGTGTGTAAAGCAAATACTGAATGTTTCAGGTGTGGACAGAAAGGACACTATGTGTCAGAGTGTAAAGTAGAAAATCCGGGAGTCACATGTAACAATTGTGGCAAGGTGGGACATATTTCCAAGAACTGTAAAAGTGTATCCCGAGATAGCATGGGAGGTAGTGCATCAAAAGTTCTAACATCCAGTACACCCAAGGCGAAGACTTATAATATGAGTAAGAGGTCAACTGCTCAAAACCCTGATACGGAACCAGGTACATGCTTTCTTAATTTCATACATATTAAAGTATTAAGTGGCAATGGAGTGTCTAAGCTAATTATATGTGGATATAATGGAGTTAATGTTGGAATATTTAAATGAACCCTTAATAACAAAAGTGGCTGATCGAAGTAAAGTTCCAGTAAATCAGTCATATCCTAAATACCCTATAGAAATCTTAGAAATTTTTTGCGACTGACCTATTACCTTTCGAGTTAAAAGAGATTGATATAATCATAGGAGTGGATTGGGTGTGTGTCATAGGGCAGTGATTGATTGCCAGAATAAGCAAATTGTAATATTTACGGAAGCTAATATTAGGATGAGTATCCGAAGGCATAAGCAAGAATGTAAGGCATAACTAGCACATGCCATGGATATCAAGAAGGAAGCACCTAAGTTGTGGCACCCTCTAAACCCGGGTCAAAAGTTTGGGGTCCACACACACACACCTTATTTATAACCTGCTTATAACAATAATAAAGATAATAATAATATGCAGTGACCCGACTTACCAACTACCACATACCGCAACAGGTTAAAGTATGTACACAAGCCACACACACACTTTATATTACAAACATCCAAATCCTAACTATTCGAACTCAGAACTGAATATTAAACATTATTACAAACTTTTACAAACTAAAACTATCTCAAAAGCTGTCTACTAGCTTAACTTGATCAACCTGGACCCCTAGCTCTTGCACTGGATTGGGGATCCTCGCTACCAACTGGTTCCTTCTTAACTGGAAAAGAACATAAACAACATCGCATAAATGAGCTAACTAGCTCAGCAAGTCACAATGACAAGACTGAAAATAATGATCATCAAGGGAAAAGGTTAAGGTATCAAGTGAACAATGATTAATGATTTAGAATTGGATATTATATTTTCATTTTAAAAACCAAGGTTAGGCTGCTGATCAGTCACACACTAACCCCGAGTAAGGCACACAGCTCTGCTCTAATTACTGGATCCAAGGCACACATTGGCCTAACTTGACCACCAATCTGGTCTGACCACGAATCTGGTCCATAATTTTATTAAACAGTCCAATTCTAACATAATAATAGAATAATCAATGTAAATCAGTAAACAAAATCATAAACAACATTGGATGTTCAATAATGAGATGGTTTCAATCTTCACAAAGGAACAATATGGCAATTTCAAAGATGGCTGTTAGGTAATGAAATAATTGGATAACAAAGGAATCAACGTTTCAAGGTTACAAGGATTTGGTTCTTTTCTTTCAAAGCATAGGGTACAATGGTTTGAATATGTAAGTCATTTGATTCAGTGGTTGGTATTTAGTTTGTATGTATTTTTGGAGTAGTATCGTATATCTGTGGTTTGTACTCCGGTATTCAACAATCAATGGTTCAGAAAGAATAAGGTTTACGACTCAAAGATCAATAACTGGAATCAAGGTTTAGGGTTCAGTGCTTCAAAGAACTTGCAATATAAAACAGGACTATCAATCAATTACAATATATCTCGAGAAAGTTAATTGCCTGGTACTAGCTTACTATACTGCACTAACATCCAATCACAACCGTCTTACTCCTCGACTATCTGCTTTCCTTTCCTAAGCCTTGCCTCTTCTGCTCACATATCATAAGCATCTATCAATACTCAACTCATACGATTCTAGTCGGTATACACTTCTATTTACCCTTCGTTTTACCCAAATCCGACTAACGGATTGAAAGTTACGCTATAAACAAGTAAACACCGAACATATAGACCGACAGTCAAACAACAAGTCACATATAACACGTAACACGTCAAACAATCAATGATATATCATTTATAAAGGAGTCTCGGGTCATAGACAAGCTTTCGGGTATTTAATATAATTTTTAAAATATTTTTCGGAATTAAAACGGGTCGTTGGATCAATTTTAAACCAATAAACAAGGTTCGATTGGCCACATCTGGCTTCAAAATAATTTTCTAATAATTATTGAGCCTTTAAAACAATTTAAAGTAATATTTTAAAACTCGAAACTATTTTTCGGAATTTTTAAATCATTAATAAATAATTAAATCTAATTAAATAATTAATTAAAATCAATTAATAATTAATTAAATCAATTAATCAATTAATTTTCGAATTAATTGACCAATTAACTAATTAATTATTAACTAAAATTAATTAACTAATTAATTCAGATTTATTTTGAATTAAAAATAATTTTTGGAATTAAAATAATAATTTTTCAAATTTTCAGAAATTAAAAATGAATTTTTATAATTAAAATAAATAGGAAATATGATTTTTAAATAATTTATAAACAGGAATCCTAAATTTGCAAGTTCTGGAAAGTTCAGGGACTGAACTTCAGCGTTTTCAAAACAACAGGGACTGAAGTACCCCGTCGCCGGAAAACGCGCTGTCTCCCCGGCGACGGCGTTCCCGGAATCCTCACACCTCCACAAGCTCCAGATTTAATCTACACAACACCAGGAACACAACCATGCAATCAAATCATTCTAATAATCCCTAAGTTGGCCAGAAAATGGCCAAGAAACTCACCGGTTTCCGGTGACCCGACGTAAACTTCAAAACACAACTCCCTTCGATTTAGGAATCCTCTATTAACGAGCTATACATCAATCGATTGCAAATTTCATAAGGAACACAACCCACTATATTTCAACACCTAATAATCCTTAGACTAAAAAGCCCTAAATTTCAAATTAAGAATATTCATACGAGTTATAAACCCTAATTTTAAAATTCGAAAATTAAACTCAACTTTGAACATGTTCTTGAAATCCAAATCAGTCATATGACATATGAAAATCATCATGAAAACAAGCTCTACAACATGCAAGCATCAAATCATTCAAACAATCATCCGAAAAAAAATTAATATTTTTAATCAAAATAATTTGAAAATAAATAAAATTACAGAAAATAAACCTTTGATTCTGCAGTGATCTGAAGCACAAATTCTGATAGTATATTTCAAGAGCTTTGATTTGAGTAGTCGAGCTTCACCAACGGATTCCGGTAACACCTTGAAATTGAGGTTTGATTCTCGGTAGGTTTTATGAAATTAGGGCTTTTCTCTGGAAAATTCTATAATTACTGTTTGCAAATGATTTTCGGCACGAAATAAAATACGATAAAGGCTATTTATAATTACAGAAAATTAGTATCCCGTTAGATCATTCCGGATATAAAATGGTACGTTTATTTATTAAAACAGATCCAAACGGTACCGGTTTTCGGGATAATTATCTAAATCAGTACAATTTGTACTGCGGTCTTGGTCTCAGCGCCTGGTTACATGTATTACGAGATGATAATAGTAATAGTTTAATAAAAAGATCCTGTTTATCGAAAATACGAGTTTTATTGATTAACCGAAACGAATAATGTATCGAAAATATTACGCCGGGACCCGCGCAGGACAAACCGTACGCCGGATCGAAAAAGTCCAAATATGGAAAATGCTCGGAATATTGTAATTAGGTTAGGAAGGAGTTCTCGGAAGAGTTTCGGGTTATAAAAATATAAAAACGTGTGACTTCGGTTGGTTCCCGATTGTATAAAATAGTTTATAAATACTCGGAAAAAGAATTTATAAAATCCATATATTTCCTATAAAATCATAAATCAATATAAAAATAAATAGGAAGATATGACAATCATCTATATTTTATTTTGGACATATAAAAATTAAAATACTCAATTGATATTATTTTTAAACATCCAAATACATATACCACTTAACAATTAATTCACAGAATAAATACTAAACATGCATAATATTTATTTATTAGCAAAAATAATTACACGATATATCCCATATATTACATCATTCCCCCTTAATAGGATTCTGTCCTCAGAATCTCCTAAGAAAACAAGTGAGGGTACTTTTCTCTCATGTCACTTTCTAACTCCCGGGTTGACTATTCAACCTTTGGGTTTCTCCATAATACTCTTACTAACTTTACCACTTTATTTCTTAACACTTTCTCTCTTTCTTCTAGAATCTCTATCGGACTCTCTATATATGATAAATCTGCTTAAAGCTCTATTGGCTCGTATTCGATTACATGCCTAGAGTCTAGATTATACTTCTTAAGCATCGATACGTGAAAAACATTGTGAATGTGCTCCATGTACGGAGGTAACGCCAACTCGTAAGCTACTTTGCCAACGCGCTTTAAAATCTCAAAAGGTCCGACATATCTTGGGCTCAGTTTTCCTTTCTTTCCAAATCGTGTCAATCCTTTCCACGGAGATACTTTCAGTAATATCAAATTTCCTTCTTCGAATTCCATATCTTTCCTTGATTGATCTGCATATTTCCTTTGACGGTCTTGTGCTGTTATCAATCTCTTCTGGATAATTTCCACAACTTCCGTCGTCTGTTGCACCAATTCAGGTCCAAGTATTTTGCGTTCTTCTACTTCGTCCCAATATACAGGAGATCAACATTTGCGTCCATAAAGAGCTGACTTGGTACTTCCTAGATTTCTTTCAGGTACATATGAACTAACTTGTCTAGTGAAAATCTTTCATTTATAGGTAGAAAATAAGTTGACTTGGTAAGTCTGTCCATTATAACCCAAATGGCATCATGATTAGCTTTCGTTCTTGGTAATCCGACTATGAAATCCATGACAATATGCTCCCAATTCCACTCTGGAATCTCTAATGGCTGCAACAATCCACTTGGTCTCTGATGCTCTGCTTTAACTTTCTGACATATATAATATCTGCTAACCCATTCTGCAATCGGGCCACCAATAATTTTCCTTTAAATCTCTGTACATCTTGGTACTTCCTAGATGGATTGGATACCTTGAATTATGAGCTTCCTGTAAAATTTCATTCTTCAACTCCGTTACTGGTGGAATCCAAATTCTAGAAGAAAACCTAAGAATACCTTGATCGTCCTTTTGCGTGCACAATTCCTCTCCTACCAAACGGTTAATATCCTGATCCATTATCTTTGCTTGACACTTTCTTATCTTTTCTAACAACTCCGGCTGGAAAGTCATACTATACACTTTTGCTTCATCAGGCTTGCAAACTCTAATCTCCAATTCTAGTTTTCGAAATTCCTTGATATCTCTTCGGGTATTGATAACACATTCAACTTTTCATTCCGACTTAACGCATTTGCCACGACGTTTGCTTTACCGGGATGATAGTTAATCATGCAGTCATAATTCTTGATCAACTCTAAACACCTCCTCTGTCTCATATTAAGCTCCATCTGTGTGAATATGTACTTCAAACTTTTGTGATCCGTATAAATCTCGCATTTTTCTCCATATAGATAATGTCTCCAAATCTTCAAAGCGAAAACTATAGCTGCTAGCTCCAAATCATGGGTAGGATACTTCTGTTCATGTGGTTTCAATTTCCTTGACGCATACGCAATCACCTTATCGTGTTGCATCAGAACGCATCCGAGTCCTTTATGAGAAGCATCGCTATAGATCACAAAATTTCCTTGATCGTCTGGAAGTGACAAAATAGGTGTCATGATTAATCTTCGCTTCAATTTCCAAAAAATTTCTTCACATTTATCGTTCCATATAAACTTTTCATTCTTCCGTGTAAGCTTCGTCAATGGTGTTGCAATCCTTGAGAAATTTTGAACGAATCGGCGATAATATCCCGCTAATCCCAAGAAACTTCTTACCTCTGTTGGTGTTCTCGGTCTTTCCCAATTTGTAATTGCTTCAATCTTCGCTGGGTCCACTTTGATCCCTTCATTACTGACTATGTGTCCTAAGAACTGGACTTCTTGTAACCAAAACTCACACTTCGAGAATTTAGCATATAACTTTTTCTTCCTTAAAATCTCTAAAGTTGTTCTCAAATGTTCTGCATGATCCTCTTCTGTCTTTGAATAAATCAAAATATCATCTATAAACACAATAACAAACTTGTCCAAGTATTCCTTGAAAATTCTGTTCATCAGGTCCATGAATGCTGTCGGGGCATTGGTCAATCCAAATGACATCACTAAGAATTCATAATATCCATACCTTGTTCTGAAAGTTGTCTTTGGTATATCCTCTGGCTTAATCTTTAGTTGATGATATCCCGATCTCAAATCGTTCTTGGAGAAGTACTTGGCTCATTTTAATTGGTTAAACAAATCATCAATTCTGGGTAACGGATACTTGTTCTTGATTGTAAGCTTGTTGAGCCCCCGATAGTCGGTGCACAGTCTCATGCTTCCATCCTTTTTCTTGATAAATAATACCGGTGCACCCCACGGGGATATAATGGGTCTGATTAATCCTTTCTCTAACAACTCTTGCAATTGCTTTGCTAGTTCCTTCATCTCAACGAGCGCTATTCTGTACGGGGCCTTGGATACCAGTTCCGTTCCAGGTGCTAAGTCGATCGCAAACTCAATTTCTCTGTCTAGAGGAAGTCCTGGTAACTCATCGGGAAACACGTCTGGAAATTCATTGACTACTGGAATATCTTCAAATTTTGCTGGCTCCTGACTTCTATCAATCACATATGCAACGAAATGCTCGCATCCTTGTCGTAGTAACTTTTTAGCTTGAATCATTGTTAAAAACTTCTTTACTTGCTTCTGGTCCTTAAATGTTACTATCCTCTCATCTGGCGTCTTCACCATTACCTTCTTATTTCGATAATCTATCTGGGCATCGTGCTTAGATAACCAATCCATTCCTAAGATAACGTTAAACTCTCCTAGATTAAATGGTATCAAATCTACACAAAACTTACTACCATAAATCTCAATCTCACAATTCCCACAAACTTGATTAACATATATACACTCTTGATTTGCTAAGTCCACAGTCATTATTTTATTTAAATACTCAACTGGACAATTTAACTTACTAACAAAATCTTGAGAAATAAATGATCGAGTTGCTCCCGAATCTATTAACACTTTGGCACATAAAGAATTCATATTAAGCGTACCTTCCACGACATCAGTATCTTGGATAACGTCCTTCACAGGCATATCAAAAACTCTAGTCCTTGGTGTCTCATTTACTGCTGGAGTAGATCCCATAATTCTTAATGCATTACTGACTAGGGCTGGTGTCTTGCAATCCCTGGCTATATTTCCTGGCTTCCCACACTTAAAGCATGTAAATCCAATAGCTGGAACCTTAACCGTTGGATTCCGGATAGGCTGATCCTTGTTCACTGGCTCTCTCGCTGGCTGATTGCGGCACACCCTCGAATAGTGCCCTTTCTGATTACACTTGTAACAAACCACATTCAACTTATTACAAACTCCTTCGTGCTTCTTCCCACACACCTGAAAATCTGGAAAAGTTAGCCTCAACTGATTCGGCTGATTCATATTGACTGGACGGTTGCTTTGATCTCCGTCGCCTGCATTTTACTTTCTGAAATTAAAATTTCTCCCTGGCTGAAACTTGCCCTTCTTAAAGTTTAGAAACTTCCGTGGTTGTGACTGATCTTCATTCCCTTCAAACTTCCTCTTCTTACTTTCCTTTTCCTTTGGTAACATCTCGCTCTCTGTCTCTGCAATCATGGCCTTTTGTACAACTCCTGCATAGGTATCCAATTCAAAGATGGCTAATTCCCTCTGATCCATGGCGTCAGACCTTGCTGGAATCTCTTAGCCTTTTTCCTGTCAGTACCTACATATGACGGCACATACCTTGACAACTCCTCAAACTTACTCTCATAATCAGCTACCCACATATTTCCTTGCTTTAACTCTAAAAACTTCAGTTCCATATTATCCTGAACAAACTGGGAAAAATATTTTTCTAAAAACAATTCCTTAAACCTCTCCCAAGTAATAACATTTGTACCTTCCAATGTCTTCACAGTCTCCCATCAATAGGTGGCCTCATTCTTCAAATAATAACTTGCAAACTCAACCTTCTGTTCTTCCTTCACTTTAACTAAAGCAAATGACTTCTCAATTTCCTTTAACCAAACATTCGCTTCAATCGGATCTAAGGAACCCTTGAATTCCGGTGGCTTTACCACCTGAAAAGTTTCGAAAGTTACCTGGGGATTAGTTTGTCTTTGTTGTTGTTGCGTCAGGTGAACAGTTTGTTGGGCCAAGATTTGAAGGATTTGGGCTATTACTGGGTCTATGGGTCCTGGGTTTACATTCTGGTTAATATCATCTTGGTTGTTATTGTTGTTGTTGGTTTCTTCATTCTGGGTGTTGGTACGGGTATTTCTTCTGGGAGGCATTTTCTGTAAAGAATCAAACAACTTATTTAGCTTTTAAATCAAATCCTTTGCATAAAAGAGAAGTTTTATAAAACAGAAATATCTTTTTTTGAAAACAGTTGTAACAGTTGAACTAAGTAAATTGCATGCTTCTTTACAGAATATAAACAGTTAAGGGAATAGGGTACGTGGTATCACAGGGGTATAACTGGTGCAATAAATATAGTAAAGTAAAACAGGTGCAGTAATATAAATGACAATGCTAGAAAGGAAAATGTACTGATATATATAGATTAAAAGTTTTAGGTAGTACAAGCGTAAAGACGCTTCGGAGGTAAAAGGAAAAGGGTACACAAACCTACTCACTAGTCAGCAAATCTAGTCTATAAATACAACCCAAAAGTCTACTGATATATGCTACACACTACTGCACATACTAAACAACCACAACAACACTTATCAGCATCTCCATCTCTGTGCCTCTAGCTCAGGGCAAGTCTGGTCCCCCAATCTCCTCCAGAACCCACTTAGCCTATTCCATAAGAAAATCAGGGGTCATATCCTCATGAGTAGCCTCAGCAATCCTCACAACAGCTACTCTCCGAAATACACGGAGTCTCTCTCTGAGTCGCCTCTCACCACTCCCAACCTCTCTGGTACGCATAATATGTAATAGCTCATGAATCTGACCCCGTAGGAATCACTGCTCCATAAGGCAAACCTCGAACTGATGATATGGGACAGGATATGAAGAGAACTGAAAAGATACACCTGTAACTGAGTGACCAATAAAACCTGAATCAGCAGGTGGGGGTCCTCTAATAGGTGGTCTCATGCCTGATGGTGGAATAGCCTGCAGTGGTACGGGCTGCAACACAGGTGGAGGTAAAATAACCAACACTGGTAAAATAACAGGACGTGGATCTAAAGATGGTCCTCCAACTGTGGGCTCTGAGTGATCAGCTGGTACGGAGATGAAAGAGTCGGCCATCGCTTCTATCTAAAATCATATCGCAATATAAAAATCTTGAACCACGACGCGAATCATACTAATACCTGTTATACCGTAGCACTCAACCTCTCGACGTTCTATCTTTCTATTTCCTTACTTCTAATCCTAACCCTCTACCCATTCCCTTCAACCTAGGCTTGTGTCAGTGACTTTTAACCTGTAGCTCTGATACCAAACCTGTGGCGCCCTCCAAACCCGGGTCAGAAGTTTGGGGTCCACACACACACACCTTATTTATAACCTGCTTATAACAATAATAAAGATAATAATATGCAGTGACCCGACTTACGAACTACCACGGACCGTAATAGGTTAAAGTATGTACACAAGCCACACACACACACTTTATATTACAATAGAACTGAATATTAAACATTATTACAAACTTCTATAAACTTAAACTATCTGAAAAGCTGTCTGCTAGCTTAACTTGATCAACCTGGACCCCTAACTCTCGCACTGGATTGGAGATCCTCGCTACCGACTGGTTCCTTCTTAACTGGAAAAGAACATAAACAACATCGCACAAATGAGCTAACTAGCTCAGCAAGTCACAATGACAAGACTGAGAATAATGATCATCAAGTGAAAAGGTTAAGGTATCAAGTGAACAATGATTAATGATTTAGAATTGGATATTATATTTTCATTTTAAAAACCAAGGTTAGGCTGCTGACTAGTCATGCACTAACCCCGAGCAAGGCACACAACTCTGCTCTAATTACTGGATCCAAGGCACACATTGGCCTAACTTGACCACCAATCTGGTCTGACCACGAATCTGGTCCACAATTTTATAAAACAATCCAATTCTAACATAATAATAGAATACTCAATGTAAAGCAATAAACAAAATCATAAACAACATTGGATGTTCAATAATGAGATGGTTTCAATCTTCACAAAGGAACAATATGGCAATTTCAAAGAATGGCTGTTAGGTAATGAAAGAATTGGATAACAAAGGAATCAATGTTTCAAGGTTACAAGGATTTGGTTCTTTTTTTTCAAAGCATAGGGTACAATGGTTTGAATATGTAAGTCATTTGATTCGGTAGTTGGTATTTAGGTTGTATGTATTTGTGGAGTAGTATCATATATCTGTGGTTTGTACTCGGGTATTCAACAATCAATGGTTCAGAAAGAATAAGGTTTACGGCTCAAAGATCAATAACTGGAATCAAGGTTTAAGGTTCAGTGCTTCAAAGAACTTGCAATATAAAACAGGACTATCAATCAATTACAATATATCTCGAGAAAGTTCATAATTGCCCGGTACTAGCTTGCTATACTACACTAACTTCCAATCACAACTGTCTTACTCCTCGACTATCTGCTTTCCTTTCCTAAGCCTTGCCTCTTCTGCTCACATATCATAAGCATCTATCAATACTCAACTCATACAATTCTAGTCGGTATACACTTCTATCTACCCTCCGTTTTACCCAAGTCCGACTAACGGATTGAAAGTTACGCTATAAACAAGTAAACACCGAATATATAGACCGACAGTCAAACAACAAGTCACATATAACACGTAACACGTCAAACAATCAATGATATATCATTTATAAAGGAGTCTCAGGTCATAGACAAGCTTTCGGGTATTTAATATAATTTTTAAAACATTTTTCGGAATTAAAACGGGTCGTTGGATCAATTTTAAAGCAATAAACAGGGTTCGGTTGGCCACATCTGGATTCAAAATAATTTTCTAATAATTATTGAGCCTTTAAAACAATTTAAAGTAATATTTTAAAGCTCGAAACTATTTTTTGAAATTTTTAAATCATTAATAAATAATTGAATCTAATTAAATAATTACTTAAAATTAATTAATAATTAATTAAATCAATTAATCAATTAATTTTGAATTAATTGACCAATTAACTAATTAATTATTAACTAAAATTAATTAACTAATTAATTCAGATTTATTTTGAATTAAAAAAAATTTGGAATTAAAATATTAATTTTTGGAATTTTCAGAAATTAAAAATGAATTTTTATAATTAAAATAAATAGGAAATATGATTTTTAAATAATTTATAAAGAGGAATCCTAAATTTGTAAGTTCTGGAAAGTTCAGGGACTGAACTTCATCGTTTTCAAAACAACAGGGACTAAAGTGCAATTTTGCACCCCCGTCGCCGGAAAATGCCGTGTCTCGCCGGAGACGGCGTTCCCGGAATCCCCACACCTCCACAAGCTCCAGATTTAATCTACAAAACACCAGGAACTCAACCATGCGATCAAATCATTCTAATAACCCCTGAGTTGGCCGGAAAATGACCAAGAAACTCACCGGTTTCCGGTGACCCGTAAACTTCAAAACACAACTCCCTTCGATTCAGGGATCCTCTATTAACGAGCTATACACCAATCGATTGCAAATTTCATAAGGAACACAACCCACTATATTTTAACACCTAATAATCCCTAGAACAAAGCCCTAAATTTAAATTAAGAACATTCATACAGGTTATAAACCCTAATTTTAAAATTCGAAAATTAAACTCAATTTTGAACATGTTATTGAACTCCAAATCAGTCATATGACATATGAAAATCATCAGGAAAACAAGCTCTACAACATGCAAGCATCAAATCATTCAAACAATCATCCGAACAAAAATTCATATTTTTAATCAAAATAATTCAAAAATAAATAAAATTACAGAAAATAAACCTTTGATTCTGCAGTGATATGAAGCACAGATTGTGATAGTATATTTCAAGAGCTTTGATTTGAGTACTCGAGCTTCACCAACGGATTCCGGTAACACCTTGAAATTGAGGTTTGATTCTCGGCAAGTTTTATGAAATTAGGGTTTTTCTCTGGAAAATTCTATAATTACTGTTTCAAATTATTTTCGGTACGAAAAAAAATACGGTATAGGCTATTTATAATTACGGAAAATTAGTATCCCATTGGACCACTTCGTATATAAAATGGTACGTTTTTATAAATATAGATCCAAACGGTACCGGTTTTCGGGATTATTATCCAAATCAGTTCAATTTGTACTGCGGTCTTGGTCTCAGCGCCTGGTTACACGTATTACGAGATGATAATAGTAATAGTTTAACAAAAAGATCTCGTTTATCGAAAATACGAGTTTTATTGATTTACCGAAACGAATAATGTATCGAAAATATTGCGCTGCGACCCGCGCAAGACAAACCGTATGCCGGATCGAAAAAGTCGAAACATGGAAAATGCTCGGAATATTGCAATTAGGTTAGGAAGGAGTTCTCAGAAGAGTTTCGGGTTATAAAAACGTAAAAATGGGTGACGTCGGTTGGTTCCCGATTGTATAAAATAGTTTATAAATATTCGGAAAAAGAATTTATAAAATCCACATATTTCCTATAAAATCATAAATCAATATAAAAATAAATAGGAAGATATGACAATTATCTATATTTTATTATCTATAAAAATTAAAATACTCAATTGATATTATTTTTAAACATCCAAATACATATACCACTTAACAATTAATTCACAGAATAAATACTGAACATGCATAATATTTATTTATTAGCAAAAATAATTACACGATATATCCCAGATATTACATAAGTTGGAAGAAATCCAGATATCGTATGGCCCAGTAGGAATCAAGAAATTAGTTAAGGAAACTTCAGGATTGTGGGATGAAGGAATGATGAGACGAGGTGTATTTCGTGATGTGCACTAATCTGGTTTATTAAAAAGAAGAATGGATGTATGAAGTTACGTATGGATTATCAGAAGTTTGAAAAGTTGATGAATAGGAGTAAGTGACCCCTGCATAGCATTGATTATTTATACGATTCAATTAAAGGAACGTGTTGGTTTTTGAAGGATGACCTGGGATCAGGCTACCGTCGGCTAAAGGTAATCATGAGGTCATACTAAAGACTGTGTTTAGAGTAAGGTATGGACATTATGAGTTCTGGTAATATTATTTGGATTAGAAAATGCACCAGTCGCATTTAAAAATTTATTGAGCAAAGTGCATAAAGAGTACTAGAAAAGTATAATTGTATTTATTGATAACATCCTCAGCTATTTAAAATAAAGAGAATCCATATAGAACGACCAAGGATTTCTCTACGAAGATTGGAAGGGAACAACTGTATGTTAAGATTTCAAGGTATGAATTTTGTTTGAGATTACCAAAAGACTATGGTTATCCTATTAACGACCACTCAAGCAAAGCCAGTGTAGTAAAAGATAAGTAATTAAGATCCCTGAGGAGTGAACGAAAGAATCGGAAAGAGTAGAATTTGAAGTTTGAGTAACCGAGGGTGATAAGAGGCGCCACTGTATGAAGTTCATTTTGAGTCTAAATTGATTAAAAATATAAGAGAATTGTCAGGTCCCGAATTAGTTTACTAGATTATGAATATGATATATTGGTTTGGGAAAGGTTAAAATCAACTCATGTTATACAAAGGGCGAATGTGGATTCGTGTCGGAAGGATATAGAGATAAAAGTTGAAACATTAGCATTGCTGGAAGTTTTTCCTTGGAAAGGAATATAGATATTTGGGCATAAAAGTAAGCTAAGCCTTAGGAATATCAGATCATTTAAATTACTGAAAAAAATAGGTAAAGTCGCCTCTGAGCTTGCGCTGTTACCACAGCTGTAGCATACTCATAGTGTGATTTACGTCCTTATGTCAAAAGAATATATATATATATATATATATATATATATATATCCTCGATTTGAATCAAGACAGTGGAGATGAATCAATCCTAGATCGTAAAAGCGAGACCTCAGGAATAAGTCTATTCCTATAATAAATATACTTTAGAGGAATCCCTGAGTAGAGGGGTCTACTTGAGAGTTAAAATAAGATATGCTTGACAAATATCCTCACTTGTTTAGTGATATCAGATTCTGAGGACATAACCTTTTTAAAGGGGGAGGATATAATGACTTGTATATTTTGTATTATTTTAAGAGTGTAATTGTTGAATAATTAATTAAATAAAATATGTATATTGGTTTTGACAGCTGTGTGTTGCTTTATTATTAATTATGTGAGGTTACTGGTGTACGAAGATTATTCGTGTAATTAATGGTTGAGTTGGATTATTTATTTTCGCTTTTAAAAGTGGATTGATTGAAAGTTTATTTTCATAAATATATGGATTATCTCTAAAATTATTTCTATGATTTTATAATTTCACTAAATATTTTTGGGATTTTATAAAATTTGAAAATCAATATTTCATTAATTATTTAGCCCTGAATAATTTTCTGATTGTATTAAAATGTAAATTCAATATTAAATTTGAGTATTCTTCAAATATTACAAAACTCATATTTTATGAAGTTTATAATATTCTGAGAATTTTAAAATTATTTTGGAAATTTTTAGGATTAAGTTTACCCGAGCGTTGGTTCGTTTAATCGTTAAATGCGTGTATGAGTTGCGTTTCAAAAATGTTTTAAAAATTATGAAAATTGTATTATATTAGTTTCGGGATTTGCAGAAAATTTTAAGACTATTTTGATAATTTTCTGAGGTTATTTTATGTGCAACTTGTTTCTATAAATTGCAAAATAACGAAACAGAAAGAGGGCCACAATACATTTTTTTTAGACGTATCCCAATTATGAGACACGTGACAGTCATGTAGTATTGTTTGAGCCACGTGTTGGCTACAGATTGGCTAAAAGAAAAATAAAATAATAACAACATAAACCGCATAACCCCTATTTCCCCACCCCCTTTTCCGTTGTCTCTCTCTCGTTAATCTATCTCTCTTACCTTTCTCTCTCAAATCTCCCTCATCTCTCCTGTTTTCTTGTTTTTCCTTCATTCCTCTATGTTCGTGTTTTTGCCTCGAGTTCTGGTAAGTTTCGGTGCTGCTCCTCCTTTTTTCCGGCACCCCTCCTTTCCGCTGTTGTTTGCTGCTTTAGTTTTATGTTTAATTAACGTATATATATACGTGTTGTTTGTATATACCAGTATAAGGGAAGGGGGTTGCTGCGTTTATTCCTAGTGTATCGCTGTTGCTGCCAAGTTCATTGAATTGCCACCGGCTGTTTGTGTTTCTGGCCGTGTAAATTTAGTTCCCGGCCCACGCGCGTGCGTGTGGGTTGGTTTTGCTAGCTGCCAGTAATTCGAAGGCTGCTGTGGTGATTTTAGTTTAATTCAATGATTGCCTTATGATTTCTCGAATTGTAATTTCTAATTTTTGAATTATTTCAAAAATTTCAATCAGCGAAATTCGTGTTGGAAATCCGAATTATTCGGGTACCCGCAAATTTTCGCCGTCGTTGGCGATGGGCCTCGGCGAGCCGATGGTGGACTATGATGAATATTTCTGAGTCCTACGAATAAAAATATATAAAATACGAATAATAATTAATAGTTGAATTTGAACTGGCGTTTGGGATTTGTAAAGTTGGATTGCGGTTGTTGATGATTAGTTTGACGTCGAATTGCTTCGACGAGTTAGTCCGATAATTAAAGGAAATGCTGCCCGATTTCCGGGAAATCAAATTACGGAAACACGGGAGCGTATCCAGTAATTATCAGAACGTCGAGCGAGTATATATAAATTTATATATATGTCTTATACGAAACCTGATTGTATGTTGTGGTGAAATGTTTTGCCAAAACCAATAACCCTAATTGTATAAAATGACGAGTGTACGTATTTTCTAAAAACGAACACCAAACCGACTTTCGTGAACATGAACCCTAAATGATACATTTGTTATAATAATGAGTATGTTACGAGTCGGGTTTTGTTAACGTATGTAAGAACCCCGATTTTTGTAATATTTTAAAACTTCAGTGAATAGTAACTGGAACTAATTATGTAGTACGTATGGAATTCGTCACAAATATGAATAGTGGAATTTTGGAAATCCGAGATCATATTCTTGTTTATCGAGGAAAATAAGTGAATGTAAAAGCCGTCGGAATTCGAAGATTCATGATTATACTACACGTTTTCGTATCCGTAAGAAATGGCGTAGAACCGGGAATACTATATAGAATAAACATTATATTAAGGTGTTTCTATGATCAAGAGAAAGGAATAGAATTGGTTAAATAATTATAAACGATAAAAGAATTCACTACGAAACGAAATGTTATACGATTAAACTATCGGAATGGAACGACAATTGCGTGTACGATAAATAACCGAATTAGAAATTAATTCCATGCAAGTTGGCCATGCAAAACCAAGCTAACTAGTGGTTAGGAGATGTAACTAGGGAATTAGAAGCTAACTAGAATAATTAGTGAATAGTAATCGAGAGACAAGAAGGTACAAGGCCATACCTCCCCATTTCTACTCATCTAAAATTGTCAACTAAGCCATTTCTTTTGCTGATTATTATTCCCATATATACACACTATCAAACCATCTTATACACTCTCACACTTCAACACAAATCAAACCAAACCCCCCCATTCCCCCTTTTTGCTCTCGGCTGTTTATGCAGAAAAGGAGGGAGGGTCCTCTTCCTCACTTCACTTCTCCATCCTTACCTCTATTAAAATTTCTACAAAATTTCAAAAAGCTTCCTTACATCCTAGTAAAGGTATGTCTATGATTTCATGGCCAAATTCTTAATGGTTTGTGAGAAACAAATTCTTGAAGTTCAAGAACTTTATGGACTGTTTTGACTAACTTGGTTTCTTGGTTTTGTTTCTTAAGGATCTAGCCCTTCTAAGTGTTTTTCAAGCAAACCAAGCCCTACTCATCTAAGTACTAACCCTCCTAGTGATCAAGAAGGTATAACTTCCAACTTTTTAAAGTTTTAAGGGTGAGTTTAAGAGTTATTTGTAATGTAGTGTCAAGATCCAAAAGTTTGTGGATGTGTAAGGTTGTTTTACTCATATTCTTCCTAAGTACTTGTGTTTTTGAGTTATGATGCTTGTATGTGATTCTAGATAAAGTATATAAGGTGTATGTGGGTGGATCTTGAGAAGTAAGAAGTGTTGTGTTGGTCATAAGTAGTGATTGTGTCAAGAACAAGTAGTAGAAATGGAATGTGGAGCCTATTGCACTTGGTCTGCCTTCTGAAGTGTATCCGGCCATGTAAATGTTTGAAACTTGTGAGTCACTGGCCATTACTGGGTAGATCTTGAGTTTTAGTTTCTGTACATGTGTGGATCGTCGTGAGGGGATTTACGGTTTAGAAGTTATGACCGTTTTAGTGTAGAGCGTTCATACGAAAAGCCAACTGCACATAGGCCATTTGCATGATGATTTTGAAAGGTTAAAAATAATTTCAGAATCTTGGAAAAATCATGATAAGTAAATAATGCAGCAATGAAGACTTTCCAAAAAGAATTTTAAGGAAATATTAATTTTTTGATTTTATAAAAATGTTTTAGTGAAGCGAATTGATAATCACGTACTAACTAAGATCGTTGGTTATTGATTTTAGATCGCCAACAAAAGCCCCGAGACCATACCACTCCTAGCACTCGAGGCAAGTTTACGAAACCCTAATACAAATTATCCATGCTATATATACTGTTATGATATTGATGCCATGATTTACAGTTTGAAAATATATGCTTGTTTGTGATATCAATACATTCCAATTATGCGATTGTTTATGAAAACAAACTTCGTTTTATACGAGTATGAGAAATTGAAACGTAATTATAATATAATACAAGATAGTGGGAGTCGGAGATATTATTAAATCGATTTAATCCTGGAACGAGCCGGATGCGGAAGATTTCGATTTCAATAAACCAAGTACTTTCGCGTAACATACATATCAAACGAACGATTGAGATTTGATTTATAACTAAAAGAGATAATCGAATATTCACTCAAGGGATATCCTACTGGATTATTTATTTATAAGTAATACCTAAAGAGTTACTAAAATATCCGGAAAATACTTAAAGAGATATTGAAAAGTTTTTAAATCAATTCACTCTATCTAAAACGTATGTAACCATTCGAAGGATAATTATAAGATGTCAAATCCTGTCTTAAGTATTTAATTAATATTTTTATCAATTTATTGAACCTTATTGAGAAACATTTTGTACTTAAGGTTTTACCAATTCATTGAACCCATTTTAAAAATATTATGAGACCGTAAGTATTTAATATTCCGTACTTCTAAAAAATCATTTAAAAATAGACATAGTTCCCAAGGATACTTTCTAAATTATTCAAAATTCTCGGAAGAGATCAATCATCTGAAACTTATCAAAACCTTAGGGAACTTAGTCTAGAAGCATAAGGGTTTTGCTTCCTCTCTCAATGAAAAACAAGTGAACAATATATGTAAAACTCTACTCCGGTTAAGGGTTTGAAAATAATTTTAAATTCAAAACTCTGATGACTCCCAAGGATCAATTGTATATAAAAGTGATGAATAAATCATCTTATTTAAAGGTCAACTAAGAACGATCTATTCCTTCGACAAAGGATTTTATGTAAATGATATAATTTTTTTGGGACTGGAATGTGGCCTTCCCGGCACGGAGAGGTATCGGGTAGTGACCAAGCGCGGAGTTGCGCAGTATACAGTTATATGGTCTCTGTGACCATTGACTTTCGGACTTGCACGGAAATGGGCAACCATCGTGTAATGTCTTGATAAGCCCAAAGGCGGCTAGGTTTGTATTCCTTCTACTAGTAGAGAAAATTTCATATTCGGCTGATCGCCGGTACACGGTCTATTCCAGTATAGTCCCTTTCCTCCACTTTGGATAAATTGTTATGAAACCTACAGCAGAAGGCCGATAAGGCCGAGTTTTAAATAAGGATGTTGATGTACATATATCACATCCATATGAGAATCTTGGTTCAAGCATCATATTGAGATTTTGAGATAAAATGAGTACGCGTATAAGCTGATTAAACTGTTACATTTAAAGTTGAGTTTTTCATAAAAGTGACAAGCATATAAACTTTTAGAAATCTTGGATATACAATGCTTAATGGTTGTTTTTCCCTAAATGATCATATTTAAATAATGGATATCTATATCTTGCTGAGCGTTAGTGCTCACTCTTGCTTTTATAAATATCATATCACAACAGATTACCAGCATGGCCCGAACTAGGACAACTGCACGCAAGCGGGTAGGGGACGCACATGAGTACCGTAGACTGTTCGTCCGCCAGCCACCTCAGGTAGACGAGTAGAGATAGTTCCTTTTGATTACTTGAATCAAGACTATTTGTGACCCGAGCTAGTCTCATGTAGAGCTGTTCTCGGCGTTCACTCTTTTGAGATAATTTTCCTTTGGTCTGTAATAACTTAAATACTTTAACGTTAATTTAGTAATGTTTCTGAGCATATAACCTATGTGTGTGTGAGTTTGGTTAAAAGGTCGAGTAATAATGTGAAAAGAGGATTAATTATTTATTAGACAATATTAAGTGATCATAACAACCCGAATTCCCGACCTTGAATTTGGGGGTGTTACAACGTACAGGTAGATTGTTAGAGAGGATATGTCAAACATATTTGGACGTCTAAATTAGGGTATTTCGACTCTAAAGGTTCTATTCGGAAGGCCCGAGAATTGGCATTGGACGAAAGATAGTCTGGTGGTCAGTAGATAAGCTCAGTAAGGTTCCAATCGAAGGACTTGAGTGTTGAGGTCGAATCTAGGGTGATCTAGTGGATAGAAGATAAAGCCTGAGCATTCGAGTCGGCTCAGAGTCAATCTGTAATAGTTGTAAAGCTCTGTAAGGCAAGTACCCCTGACCATATTCTTATGGTTCAGTATATATGAATGCAATGTTGTTTTATTTTCGAACAGGAACAGAAAAATTTTAAGTTACGTATCCCCTGTATTTAGAAATGTTATTTAAAATATGTTTTGGGGAAAAGTAACCTGTGAAAGAACCTATCTCTTAACGTGATTAAAATGAAAAGAAGTTTTGAATAGTGTGCTGTGATAGAATGGTTTTAAAAAAAGGGTGATAGTGATTTTGGAAAACTGGATAAAGAGAAGGTTTTGATCCACCTATGTCGTGGAATATTTTGATCCACCTATATCGTGGAATGTTTTGATCCACCTATGTCGTGGAATTTGGAAAGAGGTAAAAATGGAATTCAGTTCATCTATTGGAGATGAGTAGGCGTAAGAGGCTAATTTGGTTGAGCGTCTGTTTAACCGATTAGTTTAGCGTAGGGGAAAGACCTAGCTAGACTTCTCAGTTCCGGAACACATTCTTTATTCTGGACGGCCTTTACTCGCTGTCCGGTGATGATAGACTGATCAACTAACTTCACCCGTTGAACGTCCAATAGATTTGATTGATTCAATTTTGGAAATGTTTAACAAATAAACTTATTTGAAACAGATGATTTGGAAATGAAAATAGCATGATAAATTTGGACACTGGTATTTATACACAGCACACGACTGATATTACTATTTTTGCAGAGCATGCTAATTTTGAATATCGAGTTTATGAATGTTTACCTTGCTTTTGTAAATGAGCTATAGTTTCTGTTCCTATACCATTTTGATATAAACTGCTTTACTTATTTCTGAAGGTGTTAAACACATATAATTAGGTTTAAAATGCAACAAAGGTTGGCCATAGGTTACAACTTTAGTTGGTAAGGACTTGCTAATATTCTACTTTCTAGTATTCCTGCACTGATATGCTTCTAGGCCACCAATACAACTTGACACAGTGTCCAAATTCATTTGTGCTGACTGAACAACGGTGAAAGGGTGGATAAGCGCTGTAAAAGGATTATTTTAGAGGTCATGAGGTCATACTATAGACTGTGTTTAGAGTAAGGTATGGACATTACGAGTTCTGTTGATATTATTTGGATTAGCAAATGCACCAGTCGCATTTAAAAATTTATTGAGCAAAGTGCATAAAGAGTACTACAAAAGTATAATTGCATTTATTGATAACATCCTCGGCTATTTAAAATAAAGAGAATCCATGTAGAACGACCAAGGATTTCTCTGCGAAGATTGAAAGGGAACAACTGTATGTTAAGATTTCAAGGTATGAATTTTGTTTGAGATTACCAAAAGACTATGGTTATCCTATTAATGACCACTCAAGCAAAGCCAATGTAGTAAAAGATATATAATTAAGATCCCTGAGGAGTTAACGAAAGAATCAGAAAGAGTAGAATTTGAAGTTTGAGTAACCGAGGGTGATAAGAGGTGCCACTGTATGAAGTTCATTTTTAGTCTAAATTGATTAAAAATATAAGAGAATTGTCAGGTCCCGAATTAGTTTACTAGATTATGAATATGATATATTGGTTTGGGAAAGGTTAAAATCAACTCATGTTATACAAAGGGCGAATGCAGATTCGTGTCGGAAGGATATAGAGATAAAAGTTGGAACATTAACATTGCTGGAAGTTTTGCCTTGGAAAGGAATATAGAGATTTGGGCATAAAAGTAAGCTAAGCCCTAGGAATATTAGATCATTTAAATTATTGAAAAAAATAGGTAAAGTCGCCTCTGAGCTTGCGCTGTTACCACAGCTGTAGCATACTCATAGTGTGTTTTACGTCCTCATGTCAAAAATATATATATATCCTCGATTTGAATCAAGACAGTGGAGATGAATCAATCCTAGATCATAAAAGCGAGACCTCGGGAATAAGTCTATTCTTATAATGAATATACTTTAGAGGAATCCCTGAGTAGAGGGGTCTACTTGAGAGTTAGAATAAGATATGCTTGACAAATATCCTCACTTGTTTAGTGAGATCAGATTCTGAGGACAGAATCTTTTTAGGGGGGAAGGATATAACGACTTGTATATTTTGTATTATTTTAAGAGTGTCATTGTTCAATAATTAATTAAATAAAATATGTATATTGGTTTTGACGGCTGTGTATTGCTTTATTATTAATTATGTGAGGTTATTGTTGTACGAGGATTATTCGTGTAATTAATGGTTGAGTTGTATTGTTTATTTTCACTTTTAAAAGTGGATTTATTGAAATTTTATTTTCATAAATATATGGATTATCTCTAAAATTATTTCTATGATTTTATAATTTCATTAAATATTTTTGGGATTTTATAAAATTTGAAAATCAATATTTCATTAATTATTTAGCTCTAAATAATTTTCTGATTTTATTAAAATGTAAATTCAATATTAAATTTCAGTATTTTTCAAAAATTATGAAACTCATATTTTATGAAGTTTATAATATTCTGAGAATAATTATTTCAGAAATTTTTGGGATTAAATAAACCATGCGTTGGTTCGTTTAATCGTTAAATGCGTGTACGAGTTGCATTTCAAAAATGTTTTAAAAATTATGAAAATTGTATTCTATTAGTTTTAGGATTTTCAGAAAATTTTAAGACTATTTTGATAATTTTCTGAGGTTATTTTATGTGCAAATTAGTTCTATAATTTGCAAAATAACGAAACAGAAAGAGGGCCGCAATACATTTTTTTTACACGTGTCCCAATTATGAGACACATGGAAGTCAGGTAGTATTGTTTGAGCCACGTGTTGGCTGCCGATTGGCTAAAAGAAAAATAAAATACTAACAACACAAACCGCATAACCCCTGTTTCCCCACCCCCTTTCTGTTGTCTCTCTCTCGTTAATCTATCTCTCTCACCTTTCTCTCTCAAATCTCCCTCATCTCTCCTGTTTTCTTGTTTTTCCTTCATTCCTCTATGTTCGTGTTTTTGCCCCGAATTCTGGTAAGTTTCGGTGCTGCTCCTCCTTTTTCTTCCGGCACCCCTCCTTTCCGCTGTTGTTCGCTGCTTTAGTTTTATGTTTAATTAACGTATATATATATATACGTGTTGTTTGTATATACCAGTATAAGGGAAGGGGGTTGCTGCGTCTGTTTCTAGTGTATCGTTGTTGCTGCCGAGTTCCTTGAATTGCCACTAGCTGTTTGTGTTTCTGGCCGTGTTAATTTAGTTCCCGGCCCACGCGCTTGCGTCTGGGTTGGTTTTACTAGCTGCCAGTAATTCGAAGGCTGCTGTGGTGATTTTAGTTTAATTCAATGATTGCCTTATGATTTCTCGAATTGTAATTTCTAATTTTCGAATTATTTCGAAAATTTCAATCGGCGAAATTCGCGTTGGAAATCCGAATTATTCAGGTACCCGCGAATTTTCGCCACCGTCGACGATGGGCCTCGGCGAGCCGATGGTGGACAATGATGAATATTTCCGAGTCCTACGAATAAAAATATATAAAATATGAATAATAATTAATAGTTGAATTTGAACTAGTGTTTGGAATTTGTAAAGTTGGATTGCGGTTGTTGATGATTATTTTGACGTCGAATTGCTTCGACAGGTTAGTCCGATAATTAAAGGAAGTGCTGCCCGATTTCCGGGAAATCAAATTACGGAAACACGGGAGCGTATCCAGTAATTATCAGGACATCGAGCGAGTATATATAAATACATATATATGGCTTATACGAAACCTGATTGTATGTTGTGGTGAAATATTTTGCCAAAACCAATAACCCTAATTGTATAAAATGACGAGTATACATATTTTCTGAAAATGAACACCGAACCGACTTTCGAGAACATGAACCCTAATTGATACATTTGTTATAATAATGAGTATGTTACGAGTCGGCTTTTGTTAACGTATGGGTAGATTGTTAGCGAGGATATGTCAAGCATATTCGGACGTCTAAATTAGGGTATTTCGACTTTGTAGGTTCTAGTCGGAAGGCCCGAGAATTGGCATTGGACGAAAGATAGTCTGGTGGTCAGTCGATAAGCTCAGTAAGGTTCCAATCGAAGGACTTGAGTGTTGAGGTCGAATCCAAGGTGATCTAGTGGATAGAAGATAAAGCCTGAGCATTCGAGTCGGCTCAGAGTCAATCTGTAATAGTTGTAAAGCTCTGCAAGGCAAGTACCCTGACCATATTCCTATGGTTCAGTATATATGAATGCAATGTTGTTTTATTTTCGAACAGGAACATAAACATTTTAAGTTACGTATCCCCTGTATTTAGAAATGTTATTTAAAATATGTTTTGGGGAAAAGTAACCTCTGAAAGCACCTATCTCTTAACGTGATTAAAATGAAAAGAAGTTTTAAATAGTGTGCTGTGATAGAATGGTTTTAAAAAAAGGGTGATAGTGATTTTGGAAAACTGGATAAAGAGAAGGTTTTGATCCATCTATGTCGTGGAATGTTTTGATCCACCTATATCGTGGAATGTTTTGATCAACCTATGTCATGGAATTTGGAAAGAGGTAACAATGGAATTCAGTTAATCTATTGGAGATGAGTAGGCGTAAGAGGCTAATTTGGCTGAGCATCTGTTTAACCGATTAGTCTAGCATAGGGGAAAGACCTAGCTAGTCTTCTCAGTTCCAGAACACATTCTTTATTCTGGAAGGCCGTTACTCGCTGTCCGATGATGATAGACTGATCAACTATCTTCACCCGTTGAACGTCCAATAGATTTGATTGATTCAATTTGGGAAATGTTTAACAAATAAACTTATTTAAAACAGATGATTTGGAAATGAAAATAGCATGCTAAAATTTGGACACTGGTATTTATACACAGCACACGACTAATATTATTATTTTTTCAGAGCATGCTAATTTTGAATATAGAGTTTATGAATGTTTACCTTGCTTTTGTAAACGAGCTATAGTTTCTGTTCCTATACCGTTTTTGATATAAACTGCTTTAATTGTTATTCATATAGTGGTACTGCTGAGCAATTGATTGCTCACCCTTGCAGAATCTTATATATATGTATTGCAGATGCCTATGAGATTCTTCTGTGGTAGTCAGGGCAGAGCTCCAGTTCTTTCCATGTCAGGCTCCTCTGAGGTAGTTGTGTCAGACAAAAGATGGTTTGTGGAGTTGCTGTAATAGGATAGTATTGTCAGGAATGTTTGTGATAAGTTGGTTTGAAATAATTGTAACTTAAGTCATACTCAAACCTGGAGAAGATCTTGGTAAAGGGGTCATGTTTATGTTGAGCTGTTATATTATGTTGTTATTATTGTTATTGATGACGTTAACTCCTGACCCCGGGGTTGAGGCCGTCACATGCAGGGTTGATAGAAAGAGTACTAGGGGAAGCTGTCAATTTCTTGCACAAAGACTTGTGTCCTGTTATAGTAGGAAACAACAATCTGTGACAACTTCCACATCTAAGGCTGAATACATAGCTGCTGGAAGTTGTTGTGCTCAAGTGCTTTGGATTAGAAATCAGCTATTGGATTGTGGCCTAGTGTTACACAAAATTCCAATTATGTGTGAAAATACTAGTGCTATTTCTATTGTTGCTAATCCAGTTAATCATTCTAGAAAAAAGCACGTTGATGTAAGGTACCATTTTATTAGAAAACATGCTGCAAATGGTACTATTGAACTTATTTTTTGTTCTAACAGAAAAACAATTAGCGGACATTTCCACTAAACCTTTGGATGAAGCAACTTTCACTAGACTTATTGTTAAAATTGGAATGTTAAATTCTTCATCCTAAAGGCAAGAACTCAACTAATGTGTTGCAGTGAATTAATTTCTAATAAATCAAAATTAATTTGATTTAATTGGAAATTAACTGAATTATAATCTATAAATATTTTATAATTCTCTGCATATTTATTTTTCAAAATTAAAAACTCAACTTGGATTTTTTCAAATTCTAAGAAAACTGTCTCATTGTTAATTTACATATTCAATATGCAAATTAATATAAGACAAAATCAAAAAGGACAAAAGTATAGAGAGAACTGAGTTCTCGATAAGTCTAACTGACTTCTCGACAAGTCATTTTGAGACTTCTCGATGGAGTTCTCGATAAGTCTTTTTCTAGACTTCTCGAAGGAGTTCTCGACAAGCCTCTTATGAGTTCTCGATAAGTGTTGTAGAGATCTCGATATATGTTAATTTATAGAGTTCTCGACAAGTATACATTTTAGACTTCTCGACAACTTAGAACTGAAATAATTTAAATTAATAAATTATTTTAGTAAAATAATTTTGATATAAAATTATTCAATTTTATTTTGATTTATTCAAATAAAAATTGGAAAAATACAGTCCATTCAGGATAAACTAGGTATTTATTTGACATCTCGATAAGTCACTATCTAGTTCTCGATAAGAGTCAGAAAAGTGACATATCGATATGTATCTATTCTCACACGTGACTTATTGATAAACAAATCCCAAACATTTATTTCTACTTCTCGACAAGTCACTAACCTTTTTTTACAAATACCCAGACATCTCGACATAACCCCTCTTTATGCTTTCGAGATCTCAAGTGACCTAGCTTTTGCAAATCTTAACCGTTCTCTCTCATTTCGAACTCTTTCTCTTTCATATCTCTTACCCACTCAAATTCAAAAACTTCAAATATCATTAAACATTGTTGGAGCTGTTATCCCTAAGGATGGAACCAACTACCTAGCTTTTACAGATGCCAACCAAGCTCCTAACAGTTTCAAGAGCTTTGTCAAGTTTTTATCTGAGATACACTTTGCAGGTGCTCTAACTGCAAATCAGATTTTGTACATGGATGTTCTCAATGAATTCTGGAACTCAGTTGTGGTTAGGACAGTTGTGCATGAGAATCAAGCTGCATCATTGGCGGTAAACTGCTCAATCTAAGGCCAACAAGTTGAATTTAATGAGGATGATGTCAACAAGGCTCTAGGAATCCCTACTGATATCTTGGTGGAGGTTCCTACTCAATAGGAACTAGCTGAATTCATGGACTTTATCAATTACAGTGAAATGATCAACCTTGCTAGCTTGAACAAGAAGCATTTGAGGGAATGGTCATTCCTGTTTGATTCCATAGAGGGAGCTTTCACCTATAGGAAGACAGAGTATGACAACATCTCAGGTGTGGTTCAGAAGATGGTGTTTTCCATGGCTCAGAACAGGCACATTGATGTGGGGCTCTTGATTCTGCAGGAACTCAGCACAAGGCTCACAATGCCTTTGGCCACAAGAGGTAAGGAAATTCTCTTTCCTAGGTTTATAATGTCTACTTTAAATCATAAAGTTCAAGACATACATTTACTTAATGGTATTGATATAACAAAGATAGGCAATTGTAAACAGGTATCCAAAATACTATTTGGCTTACTTATTACAAAGAAAAAGGTACCTCTAAGTCTGAGAATCACTAACTTTTGTTAGAAAGTTTCAGGACTTACCCTTACCCTATGCCTGACATGAGGTCAAATATCACATCTAGTACAATTATGGCTCATGTGCCTAAGGAAGTCAAAATACAGGAACACCAACAGGGGTCTTGCACAACTGATACACTTCCTTCTTTACCATTAGAAGCTAGGAAACCAATCACTTCATCCACTCAAAAGGGTGAGGTGAGTAAAAAGAAGAGAAAGAATGCACCCTTAATAGTAATTACTAAGTGTGGTGAGGACCAAACAGATCTTGAGTCTCACCTGGTCAGAAAACCAAAAAAGACCAAGAAAGATGAGTTGACCCCTCAATTGGCTACCTCTGTATCTTCCCAAAATGACGCTATTGTAAAAGAGGGATCAAAACAGACTCTAGAGGCATCCTCTCAACAGGGTGTCTCTATTGAATAAAGCACTCTCCCTAGTGCATCTTGTAAAGAGTCTGCACCACATCTTGAGCACACTCAAGTTTATGAAAGGAGAAATAAGGATGACACACACATTGAGAGTACATCACTTGAAGCTCCCTCGTCTATTCAGGGGAAGCCGGCAACACTCAATTCTCAAATCACTAATCTCATCTCTCAAATTTCTTCTACCTACAATAAAGCGCTTGAATCTACTTCTCAAGTGTTGTCAAAATCAAGTGACACAGTTCAAGAGACTATGCTCACACCCAGGAACCACATTCAGTTGGGGAGAGGCTACATTCTGTGATGACACCAACAAAAACATGAGAGTTTTATCAGTTTTTACTGAAGATCCTGTGGTAGTACCAAATGCACCTTCATGTGCAAATCAATCTTCACAGATTGAAAGGTTTGAGGGTAGTACTCTTGAGGGGAGCTATCTAAATCCTCTCCAATTCAATTGGAGGTTCCTCATGTAGGTACAACTCCCCTCAAAATCCTGGCTGAAATTGCTTTGTCGATAGAAGCTGGGAGTAAAATTATCAATGATCCACTCATTGGGAAGACAAGTCAAGCACATTCAAGTGTCAGTTCTTTGTAAGAAGAACAAGGGTTTGAGGCCATGATACACGACAATACCCTCATCAAATCCCCTCCAATTCAAATGGAGGTTCCCATTACTAGTGAACAACACTATCAAAACCACAATTTCTACTGTGAGTTCAACTGTGATTCCAATCACAGGGTTACCTACCACTTCACAACCCTCCACCTTAAACCAAACAGACATCCCATCTAACTCCAACCCCACTCAACAACCTTCTCACCTCATCTCACAATGGGTGCAAGAGGCCCAATCTCAGCTAATTACAATGAATGATATCCGTGTAGACCAACTAGCTGGCCTTGCAAATATTACCCAACAGCTACTCACAACTGACATGTCCAATCAGGATTATTAGGCTATCTTGCTATCATATAAATCAGATGTTAAAGAACAACATCACAAGTTTGTTAATGAAGCTGAGCAGGATGGGAATATGGATGCTTGGCTAGATAAGGATTTCAGTTTGAGTATGGATGAGGTCTTGGCTAGATTCAGAGAAGAATATGTCACCATCCTAGGAAGCAATGCCAAGACTCTCAGTCCCTAGGAAGTATATGATGCTATTAAAGAGGTCTATAAGGCACAAATCAAAGCTTTTCACCTCATTGGTAAAGCATTGGAACAGATTTGAATAGTCATCAAGATAGAATCATGAGGTTGGTGAAATACAAATTGGATCAACTTGTACCATCTCACGAAGAGATCAAAAATAAATTCAACAAATTTGCTGATCAAATGGCCAGGTATATTGTGACTAGTATGGAGCAAATCATTAAAAACTTAAAGCAATCATACCTGGCTCTTCATGAAGTTGTCCAAAATCAAATCACTAGAAATAATAACAAAAGTCAAGTTGAAGCAACTTCACCAAGCCGGATATGAACCCTCAGCATTATTGATAGAGGGAATCAAGGAATCTGTTCAAGCCACTTTTGGTGCTCCTTTCTCATCAAGCTCACAACAACCAATCTCCACTTCAACCAATCTCCCAATACAGTCTCTACACCAACAAGTCTCCACTCTTCAAGCCTCTAATAATTCCCTTTCAGCACAGTTCACTGCTCTTACTTCTTTAGTGCAGAATCAAAATGACATAATATCCCTAGTAGACTCCCACAAACATCTCCAAATTTAGAATTCTGTCTCTTTGGGAGCTATTATGGGTGCCTTGAAGATTTCAGTACCTGCATTACTTGAAGCTGTTAGGCCAGAAATTCCAACTCCTCTACTCATGTCTGCTACCAAGACTATGGGGGTGATAGAAGCTAGAATTCAACAATCAAAGGAAGCTGGAAAATCTACATCCCACTCTGGCCAAAACTCTACACAAGTTAAAATTTCTCAAGATGTTGGTAAAGACAGACTCCAAAAAGCTGCAGAAGGACCCTGTCAAGACAAGGAGTTCAATGAACTACTAAGTGTGCTAAGATTCTCTCTTCACAACAACTACATCACTTACAAGAGAGCTTTGGTCAACAACATCAACTTTCTGAGAGTGGTGATTGTAAAGTTTGGAAACTTCTTGGAGAAAAGAATAGTGGCCAATGTCAATGATTGTACTTTGGACATGTGTCTACAGGTGTCTCTCTCAAATCTTCAATCCATGAGAGCATCTGAGCTGGATTTCATAATTGATAGAGTTAATCCAGTTATTCTAGATGACACTCAATTGCTTAATAAACTCAAGAAGGCTCAAATAGCTGCTTTTCTTGAAGCCTATCTTCATCCAACCAAGAATCTAAGATTAATCATGACATTGGAAACTGATCTCAAGACAAAGAAGAAGAAGACATATGAAGATGAGGAAATGATAAGGATTTAGGGAAGATTCTTGCAGAATGCTGAAACCATGTTGCCAAATAATCAATTAAATACCAAATATGACTTCAATGATGATGAGCATAAGAATGATGAGCAAAAACCTTCTGACTCAAATCCAAGTAAATCTATCAAAGCAATTGGAAGTAAGAAGCAGGATAAGAATAAAAGGGATGATGCAAAAAAGAGAGATGATATCAGGAGAAAGAAAAGGGAAGGAGAAGAAGGTTTCCAGAAAGATGTCCTATAAATCCAAATCTCACAAACTCAAACCACCAAATCTAGCCAAACACCATCTCAACCGATTCTATCTCAAAAGCCAAAATTCTTGTTTAAACAAACTGTAAACACCATACTCAAAATACCAATCAGATCCAGCCATGTCACACTAAAGAAAATCACAAACCTACCTTCATTCAAACCTCCAACCATAACTCACTTCAAGTCTGTTGGAAGAAAATGCAAGCTGATGTTGGTGTCATCTGGAACTGTTTCAATCAAAATTACTTTCTGCCTCTAAATATGTGCATCACAAATGATGACTTCTTCTAACAACTATTTGAAGAAATTGTCAAAGTTTGGGTTGTATCTTTAGGAGAAGTCAAAATCTACTACATGGATGGATCCTTCACTTTTTTTAGTAGGGGAGTAATGGAAATATTTTCAACCATAGAATTGAAGAGGGTGACCAGCTTGATGAATGATAAGGACAAAATACTAGAATGTGGAAGGTCGTGATGTCTGAAAGGTTGAGGGAAAGGAATGAAATACATGCAAGATTGAAGGCTGAAAAGGAGGAAAGGGACAACAAATATACCAAGGAGATAGCGATGTTTGAACAGAGGTCAAATGAGCTCAAGGCAAGGGGGTTGAGTAGAATATCAAAAGATGGACATTTTCTGAACATACAAATTGGCAGATTCATAAGATTCAGTGTTGGTTACCTAAATGGTTACTCACTGGATGAATGGCTCAAGTTAGTAGAAGATCTAAGAGGGACAAAAATAATTGAAGAACTTCAAGTACTAGTAAATCTCAAGGACCTCGTTAGAAAAAAACCAGGCTATAAAAAATTCACTTGATGGTTGTAACTGTTGAACTTATGTAATCTTCGAATGTATAAAAGTTGTATTTGTTAATCTATCAGTCTTTATGTAATTAATTTTATATTAGGTTTAGTCTTATTATCAAGCATGAATTTGTGATAAGCAATCTTCTCACAAATCGGGGGAGATTGTTGTGCAAGACATGCCTGTACAATAACAAGACTAAGTCAGATTGACAAACCTGAGATTTAGTTGTTTGATAATAAATTTTGTATTTTGCATTATATTACTAGAGTTTGTAAAAAAGGTTAGAAGATTAGAGTGGAGTATTTTTCTGTAAATAAATTCAAGCTAAGGAATAAACTCTGGAAGAAGATCAAGCCATGATCATGCCTCAGAGAAAAGTGAAGAATCTTGGAGTTGAATAAAACTATTTTATGAAAAAAATTCTAAGTCAAGATATCGACAAGTCACAAATCAAGCAATATCGAGAAGTCATTCGAGAAGTCCAGAATGACTTATCGAAAAGTCCAAAATGGATTATAGAGAAGTCTCAGAGATATCGACAAGTCAAATGAAGATGTAGAGAACTGGGGATATCAACAAGTCATTTCTGCATGTGGAGAACTCAGAGATATCGACAAGTCAAAATGAAGATGTGAAGAATTGGAGATATCGACAAGTCAATTTCTCATATAATGATCTCAGAGATATCGATAAGTCAAAATGTATATAGAGATGTTAGAGATATCGACAAGTCAATTATACATATAGAGATCTCAGATATATCGACAAGTTATTTCACATGCAAAGATCAAGAGATCTCGACAAGTCAGATATACCTATAGAGAATTCAGAGATCTCGATCAGTCATTATACTTATCGAGATGTCACTTCTCTATAGATCAAACTGGAGATCTCGATATTCCTCTCAAATATAGAATGCAAACAATTCAAGATTCAAGATTATCAGTCAAACGATCTATCAACTAGATTCAAAAGTCTCCAAAGTAGCTAGAGAGGATACAAGATCAAGGTCTAAGATTAACTGGACAAAGGATGGTCACAGACCTGCAAGATTCTGCACAGATTTTCTAAGTTAGAAATAGAAATAGAAAAAGGTTTCTTTAGAAAGTAGTTTAGTATATTTTAGTGCAAGTCTTGTAAACCCGTGCTGCTAGTGTATAAAGCATGCACCGGTCCTTTATTTAGAAGGAACATGCATATTCATATTTTCTTGTATTCTCTCAAGGAAGAAGCTGAGTTTTTATATTTTTAAGAACAAGAATTTGTAGCAAGAAAAACTTAATTAATACAAATTAAGTGAGTTTTGAAATATTGTGCTTGTTGTTTTATTTATGCTAAATACAATATCTCTGCAAATTATAAACTGCTTTATTCACATAATATCCTAACTGTTTAAAAAGGCTAAAAATCAAAGAAATACATTCACCCCCCTCTTTGTTGTACTCAATATTTAGCAAAAACTAATAGAGAACTCTATCGAGAAGTCAGTTTAGACTTATCGAGAACTCAGTTCTCTATATATTTTGCTTAATATTAAGTCTGTTTTATATTATTTCACATATTAATAATATGAATTAACATTTGGGCAGTTTTTCTGAGAATAAGAAAAATTCCAAGTTAGAATTATTTTTCAAAAAAGTAAATATATAGAGATTTTTGAAATATTTATAAATCATATTCCAGTTAATTTTTAACTAAATAAAATTAATTTTGATTCATTAAGAATTGATCTGCTGCAATATGTTAGCTGAGTTCCTGCCTTCGGATGAAGAATTAAGCACACCAATTTCACTAACAAGTCTTGTGAATTTCATCCAAAGGTTTAATGAAAAAATCAGTTAACTGTTTTTCTGTTGGAACATAAATGAGCTCAATGGTACCATTAATAGCATGTTCTTTAATAAAATGGTACCTTACATCAATGTACTTTGTTCTTGAAGATTAACTGGATTAGCAACAATAGATATGACACTAGTATTATCATACATGATAGGCATATTCTGTAACACTAGTTCATAATCCATTAGTTAATTTATAATCCAAAATAATTGAGCACAACAACTTCCAGCAGCTATGTATTCAGCCTCAGCTATGGAAGTTGGCACAAACTGTTGTTTCTTAATTACTATACCAGGATATAAGTCTTTGACCAAGAAATTGACAGCTTCCATTTGTGCTCTTCATGTCAACCCTGCATCCAGCAAAATCTGCATCTGTGTATCCAGCAGCTTCAAAACCAGTTCCCCTAGGATGCCATAATTCCAAGTTAGGAGTACCCTTCAAATATCTGAAAATCCTCTTGACATCCATTAAGTGTGATTCTTTAGGATTAGCCGGAAATCTTGCACACAGACATGTAGCAAATATGAAGTCTGGTCTACTTGCAGTCAAATATAGTAGAGATTCAATCATTCCCCTATAACTTGAAATGTCTACACTCTTTCCTATTCTATCATCATCCAGTTTGGTAGCTGTAGACATAGAACTAGATGTAGGTGAACAATCCACCATTCCAAATTTCTTTAGAAGATCTTTGACATACTTAGTTTGACTTATGAAAATTCCATCACTTCTTGGACTAAATTGAAGGCCGAGAAAGTACATTAATTCTTCCATCATGTTCATCTCATATTCACTCTGCATGAGTTTTGAGAATCTTTGACAAAGCTTCTCATTAGTAGAACCAAAGATGATACCATCCACATAGATTTGAACTAGAATAATATTATCAACATGTTGCTTGTAGAATAGAGTTTTATCAATTGTGCTTCGAGTGAATCCATTCTTGATCAAAAATTCTGACAAGGTGTCATACCATGCTCTTGGTGCTTGCTTCAAACCATAGAGAGCCTTTAATAGTTTGTAAACAAAATTTGGAAATTATGGATCTTCAAATCCCGGAGGTTGTTGCACATAGACTTCTTCTTCTACTTCAATATTGAGGAATGCACTTTTCACATCCATTTGATACACTTTGAAATTTGAGTGTGCAGCAAATGCAAGGAAAATTCTTATTGCTTCAAGTCTTGCAACTGGAGCAAAAGTTTTATCCTAGTCAATTTCTTCTTCTTGTGAGTAGCCTTTAGCAACTAGTCTTGCTTTGTTTCTGGTAATAACACCACTTTCATCCATTTTATTCATATACACCCCATTTGTTCCAATGATGCTTATGTTTTTTGGTGCAGGAACCAATTTCCAAACTTTATTTCTTTTAAATTAATTTAGCTCTTCTTGTATATCAGTTATCCAGTCAGGATCAAATAAAGCTTCTTCAGTTTTTTTGGGTTTAATTTGAGATAAGAAGCATGCATGTAGACATTTATTTGTAGTGGCACTTTTATTTTCACATAAGCACTGGGATCACCAATAATATTGTCTCTAGTGTGACTCCTGTCCCATTTTATGGTGTGTTGAATTTGATGACTAGAGGTGTCCTTATTTTCTTCATTATTGGCATGACTTGCAGAACTATAAGCTCTTTCTGCCCCCGAGTTTGTACTATCAAATTCAGGTGAGTTTCTATTTTGAGATGAAGCCTTATGTACATAAATTGTTGGATCAGTAGCTTCTTCTTCTCTACTGTCAGCATTCTTTCCACCATCTTCTTCAGAATCACTATCAAGGTTGAGATTTTTTAAATTCAAAGCTTCAGCTTCACTTTCATAAAGACATTCTAAACAAGATACTTGTCATCATCAAAAGTCACATCAGTACTCTCCATGATCTTTCTTTGCTCTAGTACATAGACCCTGTAAGCGTTCCTCTCCAATGAGTAACCAAGAAAGATAGCTTCAAATACTTTAGAGTCAAATTTGCCAACATATTCAGAATTATCGTTTAACACAAAGCATTTGCTTCCAAAAACATGAAGATGTTTGAATGTAGGCTTCTTCTTCGACATGATTGAGTAAGTTGACTTGCCAATACTTTTGTTCACCAAATATTTGTTATGAGTGTAACATGTTGTGTTAACAGCTTCCTCCCAAAAGCTTGTTGGTAGATTGACATCCTACAACATTGTTCTTGCAACTTCAACCAGAGTTCTGTTCTTTCTTTTCAACCACACCATTTTGTTGAGGTGTTTTTGGAGCTGAGAACTCTTGAGTGATGCCCTTTTCTTTACAGTAATAATTTATAATAGAATTTCTGAACTCAGTAACATTGTCACTTCTTAATCTTTTCACAGAATTGTCATTTTCAGCATGTTTCTCAATTTTCTTTATGTGCTCAATGATAATGTGTGGATTTTCATCTTTAAAATGCATAAATTCCACCCAAGTGTATCTTGAGTAGTCATCTACAATTACCAATACATATCTATTCTTAGAAATGGACATGACATTCACAGAACTAAACAAATCCATATGGATAAGTTGTAGATGAGCACTGATAGAATTCATAGTTTTGCTTTTTTGACTTGATATTTTCATTTTTCCTTTCTGACAAGCTTCACAGACTTTATCTTGGAAAAACTCCAAGGCTGGCATGTCCCTCACTAATTCTCTTTTCACAAGAATGTTGAATGCTTTGAAGTTCAGGTGAGAGAGCTTTTTGTGCCACCGTCTGCATTGCTCACTTGATGCCTTAGTATAGAAGCAACACACTTTGTCCTTGCTTGTTGAGTTCACGTCTATAACAAACATGCTTTCTTTTCTTACTCCCTTGAAAGCAATTTCACCAATTTTTTTCTTTGAGATTGTACAATCTTTTTTATCAAATTCAACTTTGAATCCTTTATCTGTGAATTAATTGACACTTCCAATATTAACCTCAAGTCCACCAACTAGTGCTACATCTTAAATGACAACATTACCACATACCAAATTGCCATATCCATTGTGAATCCCTTGTTGTTGTCTCCAAAGGTCACCGAAGGGCCAGCCATCTCCTCAAACTGTAATAGCAGAATTTTATCACCTGTCATGTGCCTGGAATATCCACTATCAATAATTCACATGACCTTATTCTTCTTGCCCTCAGATTTTGATGCAGATGATTATGCTTCCTTCAAGGCCATGAGAATACTCTACAAGAAAATTGATATTTACCTACCAATAATTTAGGTACCAATATATAATGGTGGGTAATGGTTACATTTTTTACAGATAGTTAGGCATAAACTTAATTGGTTGGTAGATATATTTAACAACATCAGTCTTTTAGGGAGCAAAAATGCACTATATGCTGACATGTCAAGACGTGTCATACATCTCAAGTAACAATTTGAATTGGTAACAAGATTGATTCACGTAACTACAAATATCTTGAACAAATTAATATGATGATCATATTATCAAATTTTAAAAAATAAGTTAGAAATACGACATTACATCATTAAATTATTATGATATTATAATTATTATAAATATATGATATATATTAGTAAAATTAAAACGCAACTTCATCAATTCCAATATTTTTGTTCTTTTCTGCAATTTCATTTATTTAATTTCTTAATTTTATTAGTTTGAAATATAAAAAATAATAGTAGTACTACTACTAATAATAATAATCATAATGATAAATAAAAATGTTAATAATAATAATAATAATAATAATAATAATTATTATTATTATTATAACAACTTATTAGATTTGTACAATGTGAACTAAATTTACTTAATAATATAAAATTTTATTCAACATACAAATATATCTAATACATAGACAAAGTATGTAAATTTTTTAGTTAATTATCTTAAGTACCTTATTGAAATAAATATCTAAAATAATACGTGGTATTAATTTATGTAAGTTACACTCCTACATAAATTTATTTTATTTTTTTTGATAAATATCGTACATAACTTTAACCAGTACCAAACTGCCACTTCCCGAGATGACCTCACTTTATAATGATAATAACATATAATCGCTGAAGCACGTATATGTGCCATGTTATTTGGCTAAAACCGATAAACTATCTCAGGAAAAATGAATCTAAATACAATTTGTTAGATCAATTTGAGCTGCCAACTAATTTCTTTACTTTATTGCCTCTTCTACATTTTTCTTCTTTTACAAGATATATATTTTCTCTATTTTTTCATAACTTTCTCAAAAATTGATGTATATTTACCATATTCTTAAGTCTTAAGGTACACATCATCTATTTAATCTCCTCGTGTATGTACGTGTACGATGTATTATGGTATACACATATATACATATCGATAATTACATAGATTGATTACAAAATCGAGTTTGATATTTGTTACAATATAGTTAGCTTAACATTTTTTCTTGTTGGACGTTTGCAAGTAACAAAATGAGGTAACTACATATTTGGGAAATCAATACCTAGAATATTTTATATTAGTTGCTTTCATGCTGTAATAGTTCAAAGGATGGATTTTTGATGAAGATTTCTCATCAACTTTTCATTTTTCTCAACCTCAAGCTTTACAAGATGGTAAAAAGCGAAGTATGAGTGGATGAAAGATTATTCGGCATTTTTACAAACTATTCATATACTGAAAGATTTTACCATGACTACTATTTTAGAGAGACGCGAAAGCGAAAGCCTATGGGGTCGCGCAAATAGCACAATTTTTATTTTTTGATGTCAAAATTATTTGTGTACTTTTTGATTTATTAGATGACGGATAAACTTGTAAACTATTATTCATTCTACTTCTGTATTTCGTACTTTTAATAAATGAAATATGGTTATTATTTAATTTTTGCATATGAATGATCTTTTAGATTTTAATATTTGTACTAAATAATTTAAAAGATAAATATACCTATAAAGGGGACCCGTTATTACTTACCATGCGTAACCAATGATGAGCCACGCGAACCATTGTTTGAATGCTATTATGGATCAAAAAATTAAGGTATAATAATTGCTGTATTTATTACTAGAGATCGTGAGGTTCGAGGCTCGATTTCACTGCTGTTGTGTTTCATGACTCGATCTGCCTTAACAAGATGCCTACGTACCTTGTTGTATGCCAATGATCAAGTCAAAAAATATATTTCTGATTAGTGGGGTGAGGCCCGTTATATAGATGTTGGGAGTCCTTGAATTGGACTTGGGTTAGGAGACTTGGTGGGGAACTCTCAGAATTAGAATGGACTTTGGAGTCCTAAGAGGTAGGAAGCTGATTTCTTATCCCACGAGGTTCCTTGGAGGCGAATCTACAAGGATTTATTTCCCCTCTAGGACTCATCTAATCAGCTGAATTATCCCTTATTAATTAATTACGAAATTAATTAATATTCTGGAGGCCTTCTCAAATGGGCCTGGTTATTGACCTAATTCTGATATAATTAATTCCATATTAATTACATATTCATGCCTTATTTTATTCTCTATCATTTGCCCCCCGAACTTCTGGGAAACCGTGAAAAGGTTTTGCAAGAGTTAAGTTCATTCGTTCCCTTACAGGGTATCGTTTTTGCATAAAGTGTGGAGCGACCTACACATTTACAACGATTTTCCTTTATTCCTATTATATTAGGAGTTACTTTTATTTTCAAGAATTTTCCCTTAATTTCTGGGATTTTTCCTTAATTTCCAGGAATTTTCCCTTATTTTGGAATTTTTCCTTTAATTTCAGGAATTTTCCCTTAATTCTGGGATTTTTTCCTTTAATTTCTGAAATTTTCCCTTAATTCTGGGATTTTTCCTTTAATTTCTGGAATTTTCCCTTAATTCTGGGATTTTTTCCTTTAATTTCTGGAATTTTCCTTAATTCCGGGATTTTTTCCTATAATTTCTGGATTTATTCCTCATTTTCTGAAAATATTCATATTTTGTAGAAAACTTTTAAGGAATTTCCTCTTTTTCTGCAAATTTTTCAGGAATTTTTTCCCTTTTTTCTTCCTTTTTTTCTCTCTTTTTTTTTCTTTTTTTTAGTACCCCCTTTTTCGACCAGGAATCCTTTCGACCAGGATCCTGGTCGAATTAGCTTCTTGTTGGTCATTGTCGAAGCTTCTGTCGAGGAGAGCCGTTCGAGCAAAATTCCTGGGCGAATTTCGATCAGGATTTTACACCTCTTTTTTTTTTTTTGGCGACCAGGATTCTAACCCTTTCGGTCAAGATTTATATTATTGACCGAATTAACCATTCTTTCCAGCCCTGGTCAAAGTTATTTTCGAGGAGGAATGTTCGACGAGGTTTCCTGGTAGATTTTCAATCAGGATTTCACCCCCCTTCGACCAAGACCCTGTCCTTTTCTGTCAGGATGTTTGTTTTTGACCGAATTAGCCCGTTTATTTTATCTTGGTTGAAGTTATTTTCGACCTCAAGGTTTTGATCAGAATTCTAATAGGGATTTTGATCGAACCGGGTAAAGATGCCTCAGTTTTGGGCCATATCTTTCCTGGGCCTACTCATTGAACCCTTTGCTGGGCTTTTTCTGAATTGGGCTTCCTTGGGCCCATGATTTTCTGGGCTGTTTCGTAGCTACATGGGCCTTCAATTCAAATAGCTGGGTTTATACTTATGCATTTTTATCATGGGCCCTCACACTGGGCTTTCAATTGGGCCCCTTCTTTTTCTGGTTTTTGAAGATAATATTTATATATATTTTCTTCCAGATTTTGGGCCCTGGTACAGGGCTTTGATTTAAATATTTGGGCCCTTATCTAGGCTCGATTTATTTTCAGGCCCAACAAGATTTAATTTTATTATTTTTCCTGAATTGGGCTTTTACACTGGGCACCCATACTCCCAAGCCCAATAAGATTTGGGCTGGGCCTCCATTTAAATCCCAAATTCCAGATAATTCTGGAATTTCTGAAGTTCCTTCTGGATTCTTCCAGATTTTGCCAAGTATTATCTTATTTTTCTAGAATTTACTTAAATTCTTCCAAAATTTTCAAGAACTTTCCAGAATTCTCTATTTTTTGTGCCCAAATGGGCTTTTTCAGGCCCAATTTGCCCTCCCAGGGGCTATATAAGAGTGAGGTAGGAGTGTGATCTCCTCACACCCCTCATTTCATTCCTTCTCATTTCTCAAACACTCTCCTCTCCTCTCAACACTCTCAACACTCTTCCTTCTCTAAGAATTTTCCGGCCATCTCCTAAGCCTTTTCCGGCCTTTTCTCAAGCTTCCAAGCTTTCTTCCTCCTCCATTAATGGCAAACAAGGGTGCTGAGAGAGCGGACAATATTGCCTCAGCTTTAAAACGAGGTAACGACATTGAAATCCGCTCTTCTTACATGTCTTTATTAGATATGATTAACACTAGAGGGGACGAGTACCTTTCTAATACACACCTTGATTCGTTTGATTATTGCAACACATGGCATAAAGGGGACCAGTTATTACTTACCATGCGTAACCAATGATGAGCCACGCGAACCATTGTTTGAATGCTATTATGGATCAAAAAACTAAGGTATAATAATTGTTGTATTTATTACTTGGGATCGTGAGCTTCGAGGCTCGATTTGACTGCTGTTGTGTTTCATGACTCGATATGCCTTTACAAGATGCCTACGTACCTTGCTGTATGCCAATGATCAAGTCAAAAAATATAGTTCTGAATAATAGGGTGAGGACCCTTTTATATATGTTGGGAGTCCTTGAATTGGACTTGAGTTAGGAGACTTGGTGGGCAAGTCTCAGAATTAGAATGGACTTTGGAGTCCTAAGAGGTAGGAAGCTGATTCCTTATCCCACGAGGTTCCTTGGAGGCCAATCTACAAGGATTTATTTCCCCTCTAGGATTCATCTTATCAGCTGAATTATCCCTTATTAATTAATTACGAAATTAATTAATATTCTGGGTTTCAGGCCTTCTCAAATGGGCCTGGTTATTGGCCTAATTCTGATATAATTAATGCGATATTAATTACATATTCAGGCCTTATTTTATTCCCTATCAAATGCCATATGGAAAACCTATATAGATGCCATGTGGAATGCTTATTTGGATCATCCATATAAGCAAATGAAACATAAGCTCATGACTCACATTTGATTAATTAAATGAATAGGGTCCACATTATGATTTACTTACCAATAAAATTATGTGTAGCTAAATATTCTTTCCCTACTAACGATTACCTACCAATCGGTACCAATATTATATTGGTAGGTGAAATGCATTGCTTATCAATATTGTACTTTTACCTACACTTAAAATTGGTAGGTAAACGTCTAATTTCTTGTAGTGATAATTCCCCTCTTCTTTATTGTCATATTCATCATTTGTGTTATCCCAACTCTTTCCTTCAGCAATATAAGTTTTTCCATGTTATTTCTTTAGAAGTGTTTCATACTGTTAGATATATTTGATAATGTCATGGCTAATATGTTTTATGTTTAGATTTCAGATCTTATTTGAACAGAACAAATCAGTACTTAACTGATCAGTACTTATACTGGACGTCAGAACTTAAGGGATATCAGTACTTATGTTATCAGGAGATAAGCATCAGGAGATAGATATCAGAACTTAAGTGCTGAAGGATGATCAGATAAGGACAGTAGCTGATTAAAGTTAAGAAGATCAAGATAAACATAAGAAGAGATATGCATGAAGAAGGAATTCCGTAAAGAATGGAATACTTGGAAGGAAAGATATCTGATTGATATATATTAGGAAGCAGAATTATATTCCATATCAATTAGCGATTATCTTGTAACTGTGTAATATATAAACACAGACATAGGGTTTACACTATAAGTGTTATCATTATCGAGAATATTATTTACTGTAACCCTAGCAGCTCTCGTGATATTTTGTTCATCACTGAGAGATAACAGTTCCAGATTGTAACAGAGTTTATTGTTTCAATAAAGTTTGTTTTCTGTTATATAAGTTCTTGAAGTTTGATTTGATTGTAATAAACACTGTATTCACCCCCTCTACAGTGAAAGTGTGACCTAACAAGTGGTATCAGAGCCTTCTGTTAACACACATACAGTTAAAGATCCAAACACAATCATGTCTGACACAGAAACTCCAACTAAGCCTACCAAAACTGAGGAATCATCAAAGACATCAACTCAGAGTCGATATGAGACTATCAGAGTTCCCATATTGAGACCATCTGAATATCCCATATGGAAGGTAAGGATGACCATGTTTCTGGAAGCAACAGATCCAGAATACCTTGATAGAATCAAGGAAGGGCCTCACAAACCTACCAAGCTCGCTGTTGTAGTTGCAGGTGAAGCAGCAAAGACCGTACCAAAGGAAAAGAGTGATTACACTGCTGAAGATATAGCATCTATTGCTAAGGATGCCAAGGTACGACACTTATTGCATAGTGCCATTGATAATGTAATGTCAAACAGGGTAATCAACTGCAAGACTGCTAAGGAGATATGGGATGCACTGGAGACAAGGTGTCAAGGAACTGAAACAGTTAAGAAGAACAGGAAGATAATACTCACTCAAGAGTATGAACACTTTGACTCTAGGACTAATGAGTCATTGACTGATGTATATGATAGATTTGTCAAACTCTTGAATGACTTGTCATTGGTTAATAAGGAGTATGATCTTGAAGATACAAACCTTAAATTCCTGTTAGCTCTTCCTGAATGTTGGGATTTGAAGGCAACAACAATAAGAGACAACTACAATCTTGATGAAACAACTCTTGATGAAATCTATGGAATGCTCAAGACTCATGAACTTGAGATGGAACAAAGAAGCAAGAGGAAAGGAGGAAAGTCAAGGACAGTTGCTCTCAAGGCTGAAGAGGAATCCCCCAAACCACCTTCCTCAAAGAAAGACAAGGGTAAAGCTCTTATCATAAAGTCTGATACTGAGTCATCAAGTTCTGAGAGTGATGATGACTCAGATTCTGAAAGCTTGCCTGAAACTGATGCTGATGAGGAGATGATGAAGCTGTGTGCTCTTATGGTGAAAGGAATCACAAAGATTGCATACAGGAAGTTCAGGAAGGGAAAGAAGTTTTCCAGGAAAGGCATAAGTTCTGATAAGAAGAATTTCAGAAGATCTGAAGGAAGAGGAGGAAAGTCTGACAGAGGAGATTACGCTAATGTTAAATGTTATAATTGTGGTGAGAAAGGCCACATATCTCCTGATTGCAAGAAGACCAAGAGTGACAAAGGCAAAGCTCTTGTCACAAAGCAGAAAAGCTGGACAGACACCTCAGACTCTGAAAGTGAGGAGAACTATGCATTGATGGCAAATGCTGATAAATCAAGTTCTGAGAGCAGTTCTGAAGCTGCTGAAACAAAGGTACCTCAGACTACTTATGCTTTTCATACTGATGATATTAATGAGTTGAGAAGATATCTTAAAACCATGTTTGTTAGTTATAGAGATCAAACTTTAACATGTGAAAGATTAACTTCTGAAAATCTTGCTTTTAGGAAAAGAAATGATTTCTTAGAAAAAGAGTTAGTCATGTTCCATCAAACTCAGAAGGATAGAGATGATGCTTTTTATGTTAGGGATGAAGTGCTAAAAATGAATGAATCTCTAAAAACTGAGTTAGAAAAGGAGAGAGAGATTATCAGAACTTGGACTAACTCTGGCAAAACAACTCAAAATTTGCTAAGCAGTGGAAACTGGAAAGAGGGCTTAGGTTATGGAGAAAATAAAAATGAAAAAGGAACTGTAGAAATTAAGCCTGTTGATAAGCAAAAGCCGAAGTTAAAACCTGTTAAGTTTGTAACTGAAAAATCTGAAAATGAGAAATCAGAAGTTAAAAAGGAATTAGCTTCTGACAAACTAAAACAGGAAAAGACAGCTCAAGTTAACATAGGCTTAATGACAAAGAAGCAGCTTAAGTATAAGCTGAAAGATGTTAAGAATGCAAATAAGGTAAAATCACCTAGGAAAAATAGGAATGGAAAGGAAGGTGTGAATAAAAGCAATAACTATAAATCTGTTCCTGATGCTCCTAGGAAAGCGTGTCATAACTGTGGAAGTTCTAACCATCTGGCTTCTTTTTGCAGGAAGAATAAGAATATTAACTCCTTATCTTCAAAATCAGGAGTTAAGAGTCAGTCTGTTAGATACAAACCACAAAATCCTTGTTTTCATTGTGGTAGTTTATGGCATTCCATTTATACTTGTAAGGAATATCATAGTTTGTACTATGATTATTATCAAATAAAACCTTCTTTAAAGAAAGTTTCTGTTGTTCCTTCTAGTGTAAGTTCTGATTCAAAGTCTGGTAGTATAAGTTCTGATAAGAAAACTGTTAACATAAAATCTGATGCTAAATCCGCTGCAAATGTTAACAAACCTAAAAAGGCCAAAGGATCCAAGCAAGTCTGGGTCCTTAAAACTAATAATTAGTGGTCTTTTTGATTGCAGGGCAACAGGAAAAATATTTTAGTTCTGGACAGTGGATGTTCAGGACATATGACTGGAAATAAGGCCCTGCTATCAGACTTTGTGGAGAAAGCTGGCCCAAGTGTTTCTTATGGAGATGGCAATATTGGAAAAACTTTGGGATATGGCAATATCAATCTTGGGAATGTCATCATTAAAGATGTAGCTCTGGTCTCAGGACTTAAACACAACTTACTGAGTATAAGTCAAATCTGTGACAGAGGTTATCATGTTGATTTCTTTGCAGAACATTGTGAAATAGTTAGTAAATCTAAAGAAAAAATTGTTCTGAAGGGATTCAGGCGTGGTAACATTTATGAAGCTAAGCTTTCAACAAGTTCTGATGGTTCTGCAATCTGTTTAGTGAGTAGAGCCTCAACTGAAGAAAGCTGGAATTGGCACAAGAAACTCTCTCATTTAAACTTCAACAAGATAAATGAACTGATCAAGAAAGATCTTGTGAGAGGACTGCCAAAATCAGTGTTTGTTCCTGATGGTCTTTGTGACTCATGTCAGAAGGCTAAACAAAGAAAATCTTCGTTCAAGAGCAAGACTGAATCATCAATTCTTGAGCCTTATTATCTACTTCATGTTGATCTATTTGGTCCAGTGAATGTCATGTCTATTGCAAAGAAGAAATATGCGTTGGTCATAGTAGATGAGTTCACCAGATACACATGGGTGTATTTCTTGCACACAAAAAGTGAAACTGCATCTATCCTGACTGATCATGTCAAACATCTGGATAAATTGATCAAAGATTCTGTGAAAATTTTGAGGAGTGATAATGGCACTGAATTCAAGAATCTGATAATGGAAGAGTTCTGCAAAAATCATGGAATAAAGCAGGAATTTTCTGCTCCTGGAACTCCACAGCAAAATGGAGTTGTTGAAAGGAAGAATAGAACTCTCATTGAAGCTGCACGAACAATGCTTGAAGAAGCAAAGCTTCCAACCTATTTCTGGGCTGAAGCTGTGCAGACTGCTTGTTTTACTCAAAATGCAACACTCATTAACAAGCATGGAAAAACACCATATGAGATGGTGAAGAACAAGAAGCCAAATCTCAAATACTTTCATGTATTTGGATGTAAGTGTTTTGTTCTCAAGACTCATCCTGAACAGCTATCCAAGTTTGATCTAAAAGCTGATGAGGGAATCTTTGTTGGATATCCACTTTCTACAAAAGCCTTCAGAGTCTATAATTTGAGAACAAAAGTGGTCATGGAATCTATCAATGTCTCTTTTGATGACAAGAAGATCACTGGACTTGAAGATTGCATTGATCATGATCAGCTGAGATTTGAAAATGAAGATTCATATTCTGATACCTCAAGTCCTGACAGTCTAAGTTCCGATACTGTAAATTCTGATGGATTAAACTCTGATGTTATTGAAACTGTGGTGACTACGTCAAAGGAAGATGCACCAATGCAGGGGGAGCATACTCAAGATATTATCACATCTCAAGAAGCATCAGAACATACATCTGGCTCTTCAAATTCTGATTCGTCAAGTTCTGATAAGCCAAGTACTGACAGTACTGAAAATCTAAATACTGAAGGATCCAACTCAGAGAGCATAGTTTCAGGGGGAGCATCAGAAAATGAAACCGAAGACAGCATGAATCATGGGGGAGCATCCAGTTCTAGAGAAAATCTTCCATCTGCTAGGAAGTGGACAAAATCACATACACCTGATTTGATAATTGGAAATCCTGAGGCAGGTGTCAGAACTAGAACAGGTACTTCGAATGAATGTCTTTACAATTCTTTTCTCTCTCAGTCTGAGCCAAAGAAAGTGGAAGAAGCTCTTCAAGATGCTGATTGGGTGCAAGCAATGCAGGAAGAGTTGAATGAATTTGAAAGAAACAAAGTCTGGACCTTAGTGCCAAGACCTAAGAATAGATCGGTTGTTGGTACAAAGTGGGTATTCAGAAACAAAACTGACAGTGATGGCATAATTGTAAGGAACAAGGCAAGGCTGGTTGCAAAAGGATATTCTCAACAGGAGGGAATTGACTATGATGAAACATTTGCGCCAGTTGCTAGGTTAGAAGCCATAAGGATATTCATGGCTTATGCTGCTCACAAAAAGTTTACTGTCTTTCAAATGGATGTGAAAAGTGCTTTTCTCAATGGAGAATTGGAAGAGGAAGTATATGTTGAACAACCTCTAGGCTTTGTAGATTCCAAACATCCAGATTATGTCTACAGGCTTGATAAAGCACTTTATGGACTTAAGCAAGCTCCTAGAGCATGGTATGAGACTTTAGCTCAGTTTCTTCTGGAAAGTGGATTCAACAGAGGAACTACTGACAAAACACTGTTCTATCTCAACCATGGCAAGGACTTACTTTTGATTCAGATTTATGTTGATGATATTATTTTTGGGTCTCCAAATGACAAACTTTGCAAAAAGTTTGCCAACCTAATGCAGTCAAGATATCAGATGAGTATGATGGGAGAACTTAGTTATTTTCTGGGCCTTCAAGTCAAGCAGAGTGAAGAAGGAACTTTTATTTGTCAATCTAAGTACACCAGAAACTTGCTGAAGAAATTTGGAATGCAAGACTGTTCAAGTGCATCCACTCCCATGGCCACTGCAACAAAACTGGATAAGGATACTGGTAATTCAGTAGATATTACTGATTACAGAGGTATGATTGGCTCACTTCTCTATCTAACTGCTAGTAGACCAGATATCATGTTTGCTACCTGTCTTTGTGCAAGATTTCAAGCAGATCCAAGAGAACCTCACTTAACAGCTGTAAAAAGAATCTTTAAGTATCTTAAAGAAACAGCTGATCTAGGATTATGGTATCCTAGAGAATCAGATTTTAAATTAATAGGTTACTCAGATGCAGATTTTGCAGGTTGCAAAATTGACAGGAAAAGCACAAGTGGTAGCTGCCAATTTCTTGGAGGCAGGTTGGTTTCTTGGTATAGCAAGAAACAAAAGTCAATTTCCACATCAACTGCAGAAGCAGAGTATATTGCTGCAGGAAGCTGCTGTGCACAGATTCTTTGGATGAAGAATCAGTTACTGGATTATGGGTTAACATATTTCAAAATCCCTATTTACTGTGATAATCAAAGTGCTATTGCTATGACAGGTAATCCAGTTCAACACTCTATGACAAAGCACATCAGCATCAGGTATCATTTCATCAGGGAACATGTGGATGAAGGTACAGTGGAATTGCATTTTGTTCCCACAGATCAACAAGTAGCAGATATCTTCACAAAACCACTGTGTGAAGCTACCTTTACAAAATTGGTAAATGAACTTGGAATGATTTCAGGTTCTTTCTCTAAATCTGCTTAAACTTGTTCTATGTTATCAGACTTTATGATCAGTATTTACAGAATTAATCTCTTTGTATATTCTGTGCATTAATTGATAAATGTTTTTAAGTACTGACTGTTGTCTGATACATATCTCTTAACTCTAATAAGTGATATATCTGTTTAAGTAATCATTCTATCCTATGAGGATAATTGTGCTAGATACTGACCTACTAGTCTTCAATAAACAAATGATCCCATGAAAGAAGTAATTATTTCTGTGGAAATCTTATGACACAAGCAAATTCTGATACTTGAGCTTAGTTTAGTTTACTTTATTCATCTTATTACTAAGTCCCAAATTAGAATAATGCTACTCATCTGTTTAAGTTCTGATTCTAGTAAAACTGCTGAATGTACTAAGTGCTGATAAACCTCACTTATCAAAAGAAGAAGAACAAGAATCAAAGAATAATATCAGGTACTCCTTTGAGATCTAGAGTAAAAATGTGAATAGGACGACCCAAGTGCATAGCTGGTATTAAGTAAATATGCATTAGAAAAGCAAAATATTTTTCTTGGTGACTGTTCACACTCTATGATTACTGGAGAAATACTCTGATAATAGCATAAATTCTGATAAACAGTCGTGACTCACTTACACTGAGAAGCCACTGTAAAAGAGAATTTTAAAGATGCATAAAATTAGCACAAAAACAGTTGAGGTGGACTCATGCATGAACTCATTTATCAGTAGGTTTCAGGATAATGACAGCTCTTTAGCAAAATTTTAATTATGACTTATTTCTAAGATGTACTAAAGTAGATCAGACTTTACTCTTTATTAGTTATTTAGCTTAATGCACACACAAATCACTCCATATGAATGATGAAATTTTTGTGGTGGTCTATGTTCTTTTAGACAAACAGTCACTGTGTCCCTTTGCACAAATTCTGAGGACACGTTCTAGTTATATGGTCTGATGATTAAGTCCTGAAGACTATAACTCAGAACTTGTATGAAAACTTACTAAGATAGATATTCCTTGTTTGAGTTAAGACATTATGTTCTGATGACTGTTAAGTTCTGGTATAGATCTAAGTTCTGATTTTTCAGTCTAACCCTTTACTTGACTTATCTGTGAGTAAAATTTGGTAACAGTCTCAGATTAATTTCGAAATGTTGAAGTGGAAGATTAATAGTATATGGTTAAAACATAATGGCACTCGTCCTTGAACAGTTCACTCTTGTTACATGTGCACATTTCTTTTCCAATGACTATTATTCTTTTTCAAGTCTAGGGAGACGAGGTAGACTTAACTCTATCTGTCAGCATTAAATATCTTCGCGTCTCCTGGCATTCTCTTGCCTATATAATCAGCCACTTCACTTTAGCCCTTTCATTAATTTTTCTCACAATCGTAACTTCATATTCTTTTTCAAAAGCATCATGGTTCGATACAACATGTTTCAAAATTTTCATATGGAGCTTAGCTGCGCCGACTGGCAGCAGGAGTGGCATGTAACTGCCATTCCTGAAGAGATATGGGGCTCTGTCCCACAGGCGGTGCTGAACCAACTTCTGTTCTTCGAGATGGACTACCAGCTTCATCTTGATCGATTGGAGGCGGAACGGCGGGAAGCTATCCGTCAGCAAGAGCGAATCATTCGACTCGCTATCTTGTTTGTCGAAGATAGGAAGAGGAAGATGACTTAATCTCGTCTTCTTCCTGTTCTTCTTCATCCTCAGCGTTGTCAGGCTTCTTAGCTAGGACTAAGGCTGTTGATGTTAGATTTAGAAGCTTAGGACAAGAATGTAAAAGTTCTGATGTAATTTCAATTTCATCAATGTATTATTTTGATATATTAATGGAATTTGTTTTAAGTCTTATGATCTTGTCACTGAGAAATTTTGATACGCATTGATAAATCCTGATAAATATTCTGATGATCGTATAAATTGTGTCTGATTTTAAGTTCTGATAATGTTTTTCAGTACTTACTTAACTGATTGATTTTACTCATTCTCACACACAGTTTTTTTTTCTCGGAATATTAATATTGCAGAGTAAAATATTTGAATTAGTGGGAACAGTTTCAATTTTAAATTAAAACTGATTCACCTTGATTAATGGAATCTAGGTAAGTGGAACGGTTTGTTTTCCTTGAAAAAACTGCAAGTGGGTGGTAATTATTCCTTATTTACCGTGCCCATTACTTTTTGCTTTCTTTATGTAAAACAGGTGTCAAGGTATTTCCCACTACTTTTAAATGCATGTCTGCCATGAGTCCTCAACGGTTACTTTTGTGTATAAGTAAAAGAGAGCAAAGATTGTCAAATCTTTTATTTACCATTATATTTTATCTCTCTCTTTACTTTAAACTCTCCTCATCTCCTGACGATTTTCTTTTCAGAGGCATTTTCTCAACACATTACAGGTTACCGTTTTCTTATCAAAACATAATGGCACCCAAGGGACATTCTCTTTGATGGAGCAAAGTTTGTTCCTAATAACTTCTCTGCGATACTACACACTACAGAGGCTCCATCTGAATTGCATTTTGTGCAAGATCTTCTTGCACATAGTGAGGTTGGGTACGCCTTAACTCAGCCTGAATTATTTTCAAGTCAACAAGTTCTGCGGTTCTGGAGGACTGGAGTTTTTGATGATGGTGGTAAACGAGGAACTCCCAGTATTATCTTCCAAGTGGGTGATTCATCCTATGTAGTCACTCCTGGTACAGTACGAAGAGCATTACATCTTCCAGAAGATTGTACCTTCTCTATACCAGAGGAATCAGAACTTCGGGGGTTAATGACTGATTTGGGATATGAAAAGAGTCTGACGAAACTTGGACAGTTGAAACGGGCTAATATCAGAAGAGAATGGAGTTTCTTCTTCGATTGCATCACCAAGGCTTTTGGCAACAAGTGTTCAAATTTTGATGCCATCCCAATTCTGAGTCAGCACATCGGGTATGCTATTATCCATCAAACTCATTTTGATTTTGCAACTGGAATAATTGGTTTTATTGGGGATAGGATGACAGAAGATCGCAATACTGTATATTTTGCAAGATTTTGTCAGCTTATTTATAATTTTTGTTGTAATTCCCCCCAAAATTTTGGTGATCTCATTCCATCTTTCAGAATAGCTAAGAGAGCTTTTACTGATTTATTATCTTCTGATAATAAAAAGGCTGTGTTAAGACCCCTCTTAATACCTTTATCTGTCAAACAAGCCTTAATCACCTATGATCCTATTAAGTACACTGCACTTTATCCTGATGTTCAAACATCAGAACCTGGTTCATCAGCACCTACCATCTCTACTCAGCCACCTCAAACCTCTCAACCATCTCTCAGAACATATCTCAAGTCCTATGTGAAACCTACATCTTCCAAGCCAAAGAGAACAAAGACTGTTTCTCACACACCTCAGAAGAAGAGGAGGATCACCTTGAGAGATGACTCAGATTCTGAGGAACCGATTCTTTCTTCAGAACCTGTGGTAACTGCAGCTGAGAAAAAGATTTCTCAGAAGGATTCTGAACTTGGAGGATCTAAGCTTCTCAAGAGGCTTAGAAAAATGACAATTCCTGACACTTCCAAGGACTCTAAATTACCAAGGACATACAAGAAACAGAGGGCAAAAAGGCCAGTTTCAGATGATGAGGAGGAAGCAGCTAAGGAAGGGGATCAGGAATCTCTGATCTCACAAGAAAAAGAATTTGCTCCAGTTACTTCTTCTCCATCCACTCAATCTCAGGAAACTGTATCTGACAAGGCTAATTTCCCATCTGTGTCTCTTGGTCATCAAGCACAAGTGCTGATAATGCTGATCAAACACTTAGTTGTGCCTGGAGTAATTTTCTTAGAAGCTCCAACAGCAACAAATCTTTTGCCAACAACTGTTACTGATGCTATTAAAACTCCGGAATTATCTAAGTCACCTTCTCTGAATCTAGACACTTATGATCAGACTTTAGGTGAGCATCAGGATTTGGCTGTTGATCAGAACTTAGCATCAGATCGAGCAAGTAGAGGATGCTGACGACTCCATTACTACTCCACACTGCTCATTATATCAGATGATGCTGATTCTATAAGGTCATGATGCTGCACATGCTGGAAATACTGGTGATGCCTGGCTCCAACTGCAAATACTGAATGCAGCAGGTCCCTTCAGACACATTCCTCTTCAAATATGAACTAGTAAAGAAGTATGTTACAGAGGAACCACCAGTGCCTTGAGTGACAACTCCCTGCAGGACAGGAGTGGACTAAGGAATGAAACTCAGTCCATGTATTCCATCTGCGTTACATCTTACTGAGCACTTTACTAAAGCTGATGAAATGTTAAATTCTGATGATTTCAAAGCTCAGCTTCGTGTCACTGCATTGAGTACTAAAATCTACAAGGTCTCATTCAACTACTCATGCCGAAATACACAAGATTTTAGGGAGAACTTTACCAAACAAGAACAAGTTTGGAAACTTGATAAGAAAAAGTTCTTTCAACCATCTATGGACAGGATTGCTTATATTGAGAAGACTCAAGATCGCCAACAAGCACAGATTGATAAAATTCTGCAAAATCAAGCTTCTCAGCAATCACAACTGACAGAAATCCAATCTTCAGTGGAATTGCTTATCTCTCTTCTACTTCCTGCTGATGCCAAAAAGGGGGAGAAAGTGATTAAGTCCAAATGCAAGGATGACAAGACACTGCAAGGAAAGAATGATGAAAAAGATGACCAAGGAAACTCTGGAATGGGTGGAGGTCATAGTCAAAGTAAAAGATTCTCATCAAGAAATGCTGAAATTGCAAGTCACAGGATAAGTTCTGATACTGGGAAGAGATTAAGTTCTGATACTGGTAAAAGAATAAATTCTGATAAACTTCTAGATCTTGATGAAGAAATGTCAAGACAGTTATTTCTTCAAGAAAATCTAGGAATGGACTTGGAAAGTTTAAAGGAAGAAGAAGCTAGACTTAATCAGAGAAAGTCCCATCTAAATCCGAAGCTTCTGGTAAAAAGTCACTTCCAAAACTGAAAGGTATTGTGATTAAAAAAAAGGCACAAACTGAAGCAACATTTGCTAAATCACAACCAAAGATAGATCCAAGATCCAAGGGTAAAGAAAAGGTTGGTGAACCTGTTAAAGTCTATGTACCTCCTGAAGATGAAGAAATTACTGATGACAAAGATAATCTTGCTCTGACTTCAAGAAAAGTTCTTAAAACAACCTCTGACACAGCTCAAGTTGTTCAGAGTCAAGAAATTAAAAGTTCTGATATTCAAAGAAGCAAGTAACCTCTGACACAGCTCAAGTTAAACTTGATATCAGAAGGAAGATCAAATACACTCCTACCAGGATTCACTAAAGCAAAACAAACTCAACCTTTGAAGACTACTGCAAGTCGTTTTGAAGCTAGAGTAGTTACTGGAAAGGAAGCAAGAGATAAAACTGGATTGGGAAGTGCTGATGAAAGAAGAGTACACAACACTACCATGATCCAACTTCTTTGTGTGAACCAGGAATTGGAGCAACTCCTGAAAGATTGAATCAATTGGAATCTGTACAATGGTTTACCATACCTACTTGAAGGAACACATCTTATTGTATTTCATGACAGATGGTAGGGTTTATCATATAAGACAAAATGCCATTCCATTGAAGTATTTTGAAGAATTGGAGCATGTATTATTCTTACTTCAAGTGGATGACAGATTGACAGGGACTGCTGCAAATTATTTGAAAGAACAGATTCAGAGACAGAAAAGACTTTATTCTGTTAAGTCTGACAGCATATATGTTCCAAAGTACAGAAATCACAATGGTGATATTGTTGATATGAAGCCTAATACTGCACAGATCAGAACATATCTTGGTATTAAGGGGCTTGAATTCAATCTAGAGTCTAACAAAGCTTATGTTATAGACTAGATCGGGAGTTGAGAAGAGCAAAGATTAATGATCTCAGAGCTGCAATATTTCAAACTGGTGAAGATACTACAGAGCTTAAAGATGTCAAACAGAGAATGATTGATGAACTCAGATATGCTGAGAAATGTTTGTTGAAGAATTATCTCAGAACAACTCCTGACATCAGAGAGATCAGAAAATGATGAAGCCAAGTCAAAGATCTACAACTACTTAAATTCTGATGTGTATACAGACTAAAGTTGTTATCAGAAGTTGAATTGGTAAAAGCTTTAAGGACTGTAAGTTGTAGTTATCTTGTCTATTTCTCATGCATTTGTACTTAATGTTTTTGACATCATCAAATATCTGTTAAACTTGTATATTTTGCTAATTTACAAGTTGGGGGAGATTGTTAGATATATTTGATAATGTCATGGCTAATATGTTTTATGTTTAGATTTCAGATCTTATTTGAACAGAACAAATCAGTACTTATACTGGACGTCAGAACTTAAGGGATATCAGTACTTATGTTATCAGGAGATAAGCATCAGGAGATAGATATCAGAACTTAAGTGCTGAAGGATGATCAGATAAGGATAGTAAGCTGATTAAAGTTAAGAAGATCAAGATAAACATAAGAAGAGATATGCATGAAGAAGGAATTCCGTAAAGAATGGAATACTTGGAAGGAAAGATATCTGATTGATATATATTAGGAAGCAGAATTATATTCCATATCAATTAGCGATTATCTTGTAACTGTGTAATATATAAACACAGACATAGGGTGTAACACTATAAGTGTTATCATTATCGAGAATATTATTTACTGTAACCCTAGCAGCTCTCGTGATATTTTGTTCATCACTGAGAGATAACAGTTCCAGATTGTAACAGAGTTTATTGTTTTCAATAAAGTTTGTTTTCTGTTACATAAGTTCTTGAAGTTTGATTTGATTGTAATAAACACTGTATTCACCCCCTCTACAGTGAAAGTGTGACCTAACAAAATAAAGAGGTAAGAATGTGTATTATGCTAGATTCTTATGATTGTAGCTAACCACCTTTGTGAAGAGATTGTGCTTGAGAACCCTAACAACAATTAGATTTTTGGGTTTAAGAGAGAGGCTCATTGCAGATTTGAACAGGGCCAATCATCATAAGAATGTGCCAATGTTCTATTTTCCTGTAATGCAACACCTCAGGTAGGTGAGGTAAGTTCACCTATCCCTACAACTATTCCAACTTCACACCTTCTTTGAGTCCAAGTGTGGTTGTGGCAACTGTGTCAATGACCAAACAGTTGCCTACCCAAGCTACCAACCTACAATTATTTCAAAATTCAATTAAAAAAAACCCCCTCTGGTATCTCCCAAAAGATGCCAGTTGAAAAATCCTCTAAAGCCAAAGAGGGAGTGTGAAGGATGGTAAGTTAGGTGAGGAAGGGGTGAACATAAAAGAACCCCAAGAATAAGGTTGGAGAGTTGAGTGAATCCCAGCCTAGCCACACTGCAGTTCCCAACAAACTGCAGTACTTAAAAAGGACAAAAGCTCATTTCTAGCTGCATCCTCCCGAAAGGATGTAGCTATTAAACAAAGCTCTCAACCAAGAGCACAGGCCAAGAGGGTTAGGGACACAAGCTCGCCCCAAACTTATGCCAGAAAGAAGAAATCAAAAACCATTGGGATGCCAAGGGTACACACACTGTGCAAACTGGTGCTAAAGACACAGTCGCTGCACCTTCATAAATTCAGTTTGATGTGGCTCCAATAAATGTGGAGCACAGCCAAAATCTCTTTATAGAAGCTCCACAAACCCAAACTCACCAACAAATCTCTGGATGTGGATATGATAAACATATCAATTCCTGATTCCCCTTCTTTAACTCTGTTGGGGAAAATCTAATGCAGTGAGCATCATCTTTTAGATGATTTGTTGGCTCACTTGCCAATTCTTTCAGGAACTGTTGTATCATCGGTGCCCCAAATATCTTCAATCAGCACAGAGTCAACAATAGTTTCTATTCCCACTCATTCATTTCTACTCTATCGACGAATATTGCTCATCCGTCGAGTAGTGATTGTATCCCGATGGATAAGCTTGACAGCAGTTATCCATCGGATAGCAAAACCACTCACTCGATGGATATCACTCATCCGTCGAGTATCTCTGCTCAACTTCAAACTTCACTTATTTCAAGTGCAGAAGATTTAGTGGTTGTACAGTCACTCTTAGGATTGAGAGAGGAGAGGTTTTGAGTGAGAGTCTGGGTTGCTCCCAGGAAAAAAGAGAGGAAATGAGTGAAACTCTGCAATCCATTTCTTCAGATTGGCAAAAGAGAGTGAGAGGAGTCCCTTAGTAGGTGAAGGAGGGTGTGAGGGTGGGGAGCCAGGGTGATACCCTGATGCAAACAAAGAGAGAAAATGAGAGAAATGCAGGTATTGGAGCTATAAGGTTGGATGTCATTGCTAGTGAGTCAATGAATGTCCAGGATGCAAACAGGGAGGGACTATCTCAGCATCCTAAAGTTGTTATAGATTTCACCTCCCTTGATGCTGAGACATTTACTCACCATGTTCCAGCTTATCAACTTTTAGCTGAATAGGGCAATGACAATGTAGAAAGGATGTTGAATTTAGTGCATACCACACAGTCTATGATGAGATCTAATGATGCCATCACAGTTTTGCCTTCTACAGCTGGTGATGTGGACTATGAGACTGTGGTTTAGCTGATTTCTTTGGAGATGGAGTGGGGATAGTGAAGATGAGCAATGGACATAGGGGAGAAGTAGGCTCAAGTTCAAGATCAGGTATGCCATCATGGGCATTCTCAAAGCACTGTGATGAGCATTACTTCAAGACAACCCTGATCCAGTTAATCAATCAAACAAATAATGCTCTTCAAACCACTACCAATGCAAGCACCAAGAAGCTCCTTCAGGCACATCTAGCCTCCCTGCAACTTCAACAAATCCAGGGCTTCCAGCATGCAGGGATTGTAAACACCATGAGGGTGATATTGAGGAGATGAAGAAGGCCCTTTCAGACAGGATAGATTCTAAACTTCCAGAAGCTACAATGCT